>NW_028283685.1:300000-554184 GCF_059441095.1 Idiotropiscis lumnitzeri
TTGTTTTTTTAGTGCTGAAAATGCATTTTCAGCTCGCGCTGTACACATTTGCTATGAGAGGCATTGTCTCATAAGGGAAATATTGGACAATCAAATTAATGACTGCCTAGGCTTCAGGATGTCTTTTTACACTATATAAAGGTGGAAATTTACATTGGAAACGTTTGGTTTAGCTGTTATAAAAGTTTGGTTTTTTTAGTGCTGAAAATGCATTTTCAGCTCGCACTGTACACATTTGCTATGTGAGGCATTATCTCATAAGGGAAATACTGGACAATCAAATTAATGACTGCCCAGGCTTCAGGATGTCTTTTTACACTATATAAAGGTGGAAATTTACATTGGAAACGTTTGGTTTAGCTGTTATAAAAGTTTGTTTTTTTAGTGCTGAAAATGCATTTTCAGCTCGCACTGTACACATTTGCTATGTGAGGCATTATCTCATAAGGGAAATACTGGACAATCAAATTAATGACTTCCCAGGCTTCAGGATGCCTTTTTACACTCTATAAATGTGGAAATTTACATTGGAAACGTTTGGTTTAGCTGTTAATGAAGTTTCGTTTTTTTAGTGCTGAAAATTCATTGTCTGCTGGCGCTGTACACTTTTTCTAAGTGTTGCAATATCTCATGAAGGAAATACTGGACAATCAAATTAATGACTTTCCAGGCTTCAGGATGCCTTTCTACACTATATAAAGGTGGAAATTTACATTGGAAACGTTTGGTTTAGCTGTTATAAAAGTTTGTTTTTTTAGTGCTGTAAATGCATTTTCAGCTCGCGCTGTACACATTTGCTATGAGAGGCATTATCTCATAAGGGAAATATTGGCCAATCAAATTAATGACTGCCCAGGCTTCAGGATGTATTTTTACACTATATAAGGGTGGAAATTTACATTGGAAACGTTTAGTTTAGCTGTTAATGAAGTTTCGTTTTTTTAGTGCTGAAAATTCATTGTCTGCTGGCGCTGTACACTTTTTCTAAGTGTTGCAATATCTCATGAAGGAAATACTGGACAATCAAATTAATGACTTTCCAGGCTTCAGGATGCCTTTCTACACTATATAAAGGTGGAAATGTACATTGGAAACGTTTGGTTTAGCTGTTATAAAAGTTTGGTTTTTTAGTGCTGTAAATGCATTTTCATCTCGCGCTGTACACATTTGCTATGAGAGGCATTATCTCAGAAGGGAAATATTGGACAATCAAATTAATGACTGCCCAGGCTTCAGGATGTCTTTTTACACTATATAAAGGTGGAAATTTACATTGGAAACGTTTGGTTTAGCTGTTATAAAAGTTTGGTTTTTTTAGTGCTGAAAATGCATTTTCAGCTCGCACTGTACACATTTGCTGTGTGAGGCATTATCTCATAAGGGAAATACTGGACAATCAAATTAATGACTGCCCAGGCTTCAGGATGTCTTTTTACACTATATAAAGGTGGAAATTTACATTGGAAACGTTTGGTTTAGCTGTTATAAAAGTTTGGTTTTTTAGTGCTGAAAATGCATTTTCAGCTCGCACTGTACACATTTGCTATGTGAGGCATTATCTCATAAGGGAAATACTGGACAATCAAATTAATGACTTCCCAGGCTTCAGGATGCCTTTTTACACTCTATAAATGTGGAAATTTACATTGGAAACGTTTGGTTTAGCTGTTAATGAAGTTTCGTTTTTTTAGTGCTGAAAATTCATTGTCTGCTGGCGCTGTACACTTTTTCTAAGTGTTGCAATATCTCATGAAGGAAATACTGGACAATCAAATTAATGACTTTCCAGGCTTCAGGATGCCTTTCTACACTATATAAAGGTGGAAATTTACATTGGAAACGTTTGGTTTAGCTGTTATAAAAGTTTGGTTTTTTAGTGCTGTAAATGCATTTTCAGCTCGCGCTGTACACATTTGCTATGAGAAGCATTATCTCATAAGGGAAATATTGGACAATCAAATTAATGACTGCCCAGGCTTCAGGATGTCTTTTTACACTATATAAGGGTGGAAATTTACATTGGAAACGTTTAGTTTAGCTGTTAATGAAGTTTCGTTTTTTTAGTGCTGAAAATTCATTGTCTGCTGGCGCTGTACACTTTTTCTAAGTGTTGCAATATCTCATGAAGGAAATACTGGACAATCAAATTAATGACTTTCCAGGCTTCAGGATGCCTTTCTACACTATATAAAGGTGGAAATTTACATTGGAAACGTTTAGTTTAGCTGTTAATGAAGTTTCGTTTTTTTAGTGCTGAAAATTCATTGTCTGCTGGCGCTGTACACTTTTTCTATGTGTTGCAATATCTCATGAAGGAAATACTGGACAATCAAATTAATTACTTTCCAGGCTTCAGGATGCCTTTCTACACTATATAAAGGTGGAAATGTACATTGGAAACGTTTGGTTTAGCTGTTATAAAAGTTTGGTTTTTTAGTGCTGTAAATGCATTTTCAGCTCGCGCTGTACACATTTGCTATGAGAGGCATTATCTCAGAAGGGAAATATTGGACAATCAAATTAATGATTGCCCAGGCTTCAGGATGTCTTTTTACACTATATAAAGGTGGAAATTTACATTGGAAACGTTTGGTTTAGCTGTTATAAAAGTTTGGTTTTTTTAGTGCTGAAAATGCATTTTCAGCTCGCACTGTACACATTTGCTGTGTGAGGCATTATCTCATAAGGGAAATACTGGACAATCAAATTAATGACTGCCCAGGCTTCAGGATGTCTTTTTACACTATATAAAGGTGGAAATTTACATTGGAAACGTTTGGTTTAGCTGTTATAAAAGTTTGGTTTTTTTAGTGCTGAAAATGCATTTTCAGCTCGCACTGTCCACATTTGCTATGTGAGGCATTATCTCATAAGGGAAATACTGGACAATCAAATTAATGACTGCCCAGGCTTCAGGATGTCTTTTTACACTATATAAAGGTGGAAATTTACATTGGAAACGTTTGGTTTAGCTGTTATAAAAGTTTGTTTTTTTAGTGCTGTAAATGCATTTTCAGCTCGCGCTGTACAC
The DNA here is from genome assembly GCF_059441095.1 of Idiotropiscis lumnitzeri. Lineage (NCBI taxonomy): Eukaryota > Metazoa > Chordata > Actinopteri > Syngnathiformes > Syngnathidae > Idiotropiscis > Idiotropiscis lumnitzeri. Next base: position 303,032 of record NW_028283685.1, read on the forward strand.
ATTTGCTATGAGAGGCATTATCTCATAAGGGAAATATTGGACAATCAAATTAATGACTGCCCAGGCTTCAGGATGTCTTTTTACACTATATAAAGGTGGAAATATACATTGGAAACGTTTAGTTTAGCTGTTAATGAAGTTTCGTTTTTTTAGTGCTGAAAATTCATTGTCTGCTGGCGCTGTACACTTTTTCTAAGTGTTGCAATATCTCATGAAGGAAATACTGGACAATCAAATTAATGACTTTCCAGGCTTCAGGATGCCTTTCTACACTATATAAAGGTGGAAATGTACATTGGAAACGTTTGGTTTAGCTGTTATAAAAGTTTGGTTTTTTAGTGCTGTAAATGCATTTTCAGCTCGCGCTGTACACATTTGCTATGAGAGGCATTATCTCATAAGGGAAATATTAGACAATCAAATTAATGACTGCCCAGGCTTCAGGATGTCTTTTTACACTATATAAGGGTGGAAATTTACATCGGAAACGTTTAGTTTAGCTGTTAATGAAGTTTCGTTTTTTTAGTGCTGAAAATTCATTGTCTGCTGGCGCTGTACACTTTTTCTAAGTGTTGCAATATCTCATGAAGGAAATACTGGACAATCAAATTAATGACTTTCCAGGCTTCAGGATGCCTTTCTACACTATATAAAGGTGGAAATGTACATTGGAAACGTTTGGTTTAGCTGTTATAAAAGTTTGGTTTTTTAGTGCTGTAAATGCATTTTCAGCTCGCGCTGTACACATTTGCTATGAGAGGCATTATCTCAAAAGGGAAATATTGGACAATCAAATTAATGACTGCCCAGGCTTCAGGATGTCTTTTTACACTATAAAAAGGTGGAAATTTACATTGGAAACGTTTGGTTTAGCTGTTATAAAAGTTTGGTTTTTTAGTGCTGAAAATGCATTTTCAGCTCGCACTGTACACATTTGCTATGTGAGGCATTATCTCATAAGGGAAATACTGGACAATCAAATTAATGACTTCCCAGGCTTCAGGATGCCTTTTTACACTCTATAAATGTGGAAATTTACATTGGAAACGTTTGGTTTAGCTGTTAATGAAGTTTCGTTTTTTTAGTGCTGAAAATTCATTGTCTGCTGGCGCTGTACACTTTTTCTAAGTGTTGCAATATCTCATGAAGGAAATACTGGACAATCAAATTAATGACTTTCCAGGCTTCAGGATGCCTTTCTACACTATATAAAGGTGGAAATTTACATTGGAAACGTTTGGTTTAGCTGTTATAAAAGTTTGGTTTTTTAGTGCTGTAAATGCATTTTCAGCTCGCGCTGTACACATTTGCTATGAGAGGCATTATCTCATAAGGGAAATATTGGACAATCAAATTAATGACTGCCCAGGCTTCAGGATGTCTTTTTACACTATATAAAGGTGGAAATTTACATTGGAAACGTTTAGTTTAGCTGTTAATGAAGTTTCGTTTTTTTTAGTGCTGAAAATTCATTGTCTGCTGGCGCTGTACACTTTTTCTAAGTGTTGCAATATCTCATGAAGGAAATACTGGACAATCAAATTAATGACTTTCCAGGCTTCAGGATGCCTTTCTACACTATATAAAGGTGGAAATTTACATTGGAAACGTTTGGTTTAGCTGTTATAAAAGTTTGGTTTTTTAGTGCTGTTAATGCATTTTCAGCTCGCGCTGTACACATTTGCTATGAGAGGCATTATCTCATAAGGGAAATATTGGACAATCAAATTAATGACTGCCCAGGCTTCAGGATGTCTTTTTACACTATATAAAGGTGGAAATTTACATTGGAAACGTTTGGTTTAGCTGTTATAAAAGTTTGGTTTTTTAGTGCTGTAAATGCATTTTCAGCTCGCGCTGTACACATTTGCTACGAGAGGCATTATCTCATAAGGGAAATATTGGACAATCAAATTAATGGCTGCCCAGGCTTCAGGATGTCTTTTTACTCTATATAAAGTTGGAAATTTACATTGGAAACGTTTAGTTTAGCTGTTAATGAAGTTTCGTTTTTTTAGTGCTGAAAATTCATTGTCTGCTGGCGCTGTACACTTTTTCTAAGTGTTGCAATATCTCATGAAGGAAATACTGGACAATCAAATCAATGACTTTCCAGGCTTCAGGATGCCTTTCTACACTATATAAAGGTGGAAATGTACATTGGAAACGTTTGGTTTAGCTGTTATAAAAGTTTGTTTTTTTAGTGCTGAAAATGCATTTTCAGCTCGCGCTGTACACATTTGCTATGAGAGGCATTGTCTCATAAGGGAAATATTGGACAATCAAATTAATGACTGCCTAGGCTTCAGGATGTCTTTTTACACTATATAAAGGTGGAAATTTACATTGGAAACGTTTGGTTTAGCTGTTATAAAAGTTTGGTTTTTTTAGTGCTGAAAATGCATTTTCAGCTCGCACTGTACACATTTGCTATGTGAGGCATTATCTCATAAGGGAAATACTGGACAATCAAATTAATGACTGCCCAGGCTTCAGGATGTCTTTTTACACTATATAAAGGTGGAAATTTACATTGGAAACGTTTGGTTTAGCTGTTATAAAAGTTTGTTTTTTTAGTGCTGAAAATGCATTTTCAGCTCGCACTGTACACATTTGCTATGTGAGGCATTATCTCATAAGGGAAATACTGGACAATCAAATTAATGACTTCCCAGGCTTCAGGATGCCTTTTTACACTCTATAAATGTGGAAATTTACATTGGAAACGTTTGGTTTAGCTGTTAATGAAGTTTCGTTTTTTTAGTGCTGAAAATTCATTGTCTGCTGGCGCTGTACACTTTTTCTAAGTGTTGCAATATCTCATGAAGGAAATACTGGACAATCAAATTAATGACTTTCCAGGCTTCAGGATGCCTTTCTACACTATATAAAGGTGGAAATTTACATTGGAAACGTTTGGTTTAGCTGTTATAAAAGTTTGTTTTTTTAGTGCTGTAAATGCATTTTCAGCTCGCGCTGTACACATTTGCTATGAGAGGCATTATCTCATAAGGGAAATATTGGCCAATCAAATTAATGACTGCCCAGGCTTCAGGATGTATTTTTACACTATATAAGGGTGGAAATTTACATTGGAAACGTTTAGTTTAGCTGTTAATGAAGTTTCGTTTTTTTAGTGCTGAAAATTCATTGTCTGCTGGCGCTGTACACTTTTTCTAAGTGTTGCAATATCTCATGAAGGAAATACTGGACAATCAAATTAATGACTTTCCAGGCTTCAGGATGCCTTTCTACACTATATAAAGGTGGAAATGTACATTGGAAACGTTTGGTTTAGCTGTTATAAAAGTTTGGTTTTTTAGTGCTGTAAATGCATTTTCATCTCGCGCTGTACACATTTGCTATGAGAGGCATTATCTCAGAAGGGAAATATTGGACAATCAAATTAATGACTGCCCAGGCTTCAGGATGTCTTTTTACACTATATAAAGGTGGAAATTTACATTGGAAACGTTTGGTTTAGCTGTTATAAAAGTTTGGTTTTTTTGTGCTGTAAATGCATTTTCAGCTCGCACTGTACACATTTGCTGTGTGAGGCATTATCTCATAAGGGAAATACTGGACAATCAAATTAATGACTGCCCAGGCTTCAGGATGTCTTTTTACACTATATAAAGGTGGAAATTTACATTGGAAACGTTTGGTTTAGCTGTTATAAAAGTTTGGTTTTTTTAGTGCTGAAAATGCATTTTCAGCTCGCACTGTCCACATTTGCTATGTGAGGCATTATCTCATAAGGGAAATACTGGACAATCAAATTAATGACTGCCCAGGCTTCAGGATGTCTTTTTACACTATATAAAGGTGGAAATTTACATTGGAAACGTTTGGTTTAGCTGTTATAAAAGTTTGTTTTTTTAGTGCTGTAAATGCATTTTCAGCTCGCGCTGTACACATTTGCTATGAGAGGCATTATCTCATAAGGGAAATATTGGACAATCAAATTAATGACTGCCCAGGCTTCAGGATGTCTTTTTACACTATATAAAGGTGGAAATATACATTGGAAACGTTTAGTTTAGCTGTTAATGAAGTTTCGTTTTTTTAGTGCTGAAAATTCATTGTCTGCTGGCGCTGTACACTTTTTCTAAGTGTTGCAATATCTCATGAAGGAAATACTGGACAATCAAATTAATGACTTTCCAGGCTTCAGGATGCCTTTCTACACTATATAAAGGTGGAAATGTACATTGGAAACGTTTGGTTTAACTGTTATAAAAGTTTGGTTTTTTAGTGCTGTAAATGCATTTTCAGCTCGCGCTGTACACATTTGCTATGAGAGGCATTATCTCATAAGGGAAATATTAGACAATCAAATTAATGACTGCCCAGGCTTCAGGATGTCTTTTTACACTATATAAGGGTGGAAATTTACATCGGAAACGTTTAGTTTAGCTGTTAATGAAGTTTCGTTTTTTTAGTGCTGAAAATTCATTGTCTGCTGGCGCTGTACACTTTTTCTAAGTGTTGCAATATCTCATGAAGGAAATACTGGACAATCAAATTAATGACTTTCCAGGCTTCAGGATGCCTTCTACACTATATAAAGGTGGAAATGTACATTGGAAACGTTTGGTTTAGCTGTTATAAAAGTTTGGTTTTTTAGTGCTGTAAATGCATTTTCAGCTCGCGCTGTACACATTTGCTATGAGAGGCATTATCTCAGAAGGGAAATATTGGACAATCAAATTAATGACTGCCCAGGCTTCAGGATGTCTTTTTACACTATATAAAGGTGGAAATTTACATTGGAAACGTTTGGTTTAGCTGTTATAAAAGTTTGGTTTTTTTAGTGCTGAAAATGCATTTTCAGCTCGCACTGTACACATTTGCTGTGTGAGGCATTATCTCATAAGGGAAATACTGGACAATCAAATTAATGACTGCCCAGGTTTCAGGATGTCTTTTTACACTATATAAAGGTGGAAATTTACATTGGAAACGTTTGGTTTAGCTGTTATAAAAGTTTGGTTTTTTAGTGCTGAAAATGCATTTTCAGCTCGCACTGTACACATTTGCTATGTGAGGCATTATCTCATAAGGGAAATACTGGACAATCAAATTAATGACTTCCCAGGCTTCAGGATGCCTTTTTACACTCTATAAATGTGGAAATTTACATTGGAAACGTTTGGTTTAGCTGTTAATGAAGTTTCGTTTTTTTAGTGCTGAAAATTCATTGTCTGCTGGCGCTGTACACTTTTTCTAAGTGTTGCAATATCTCATGAAGGAAATACTGGACAATCAAATTAATGACTTTCCAGGCTTCAGGATGCCTTTCTACACTATATAAAGGTGGAAATTTACATTGGAAACGTTTGGTTTAGCTGTTATAAAAGTTTGGTTTTTTAGTGCTGTAAATGCATTTTCAGCTCGCGCTGTACACATTTGCTATGAGAGGCATTATCTCATAAGGGAAATATTGGACAATCAAATTAATGACTGCCCAGGCTTCAGGATGTCTTTTTACACTATATAAGGGTGGAAATTTACATTGGAAACGTTTAGTTTAGCTGTTAATGAAGTTTCGTTTTTTTAGTGCTGAAAATTCATTGTCTGCTGGCGCTGTACACTTTTTCTAAGTGTTGCAATATCTCATGAAGGAAATACTGGACAATCAAATTAATGACTTTCCAGGCTTCAGGATGCCTTTCTACACTATATAAAGGTGGAAATGTACATTGGAAACGTTTGGTTTAGCTGTTATAAAAGTTTGGTTTTTTAGTGCTGTAAATGCATTTTCAGCTCGCGCTGTACACATTTGCTATGAGAGGCATTATCTCAGAAGGGAAATATTGGACAATCAAATTAATGACTGCCCAGGCTTCAGGATGTCTTTTTACACTATATAAAGGTGGAAATTTACATTGGAAACGTTTGGTTTAGCTGTTATAAAAGTTTGTTTTTTTTAGTGCTGAAAATGCATTTTCAGCTCGCACTGTACACATTTGCTGTGTGAGGCATTATCTCATAAGGGAAATACTGGACAATCAAATTAATGACTGCCCAGGCTTCAGGATGTCTTTTTACACTATATAAAGGTGGAAATTTACATTGGAAACGTTTGGTTTAGCTGTTATAAAAGTTTGTTTTTTTAGTGCTGAAAATGCATTTTCAGCTCGCACTGTACACATTTGCTATGTGAAGCATTATCTCATAAGGGAAATACTGGACAATCAAATTAATGACTTCCCAGGCTTCAGGATGCCTTTTTAAACTCTATAAATGTGGAAATTTACATTGGAAACGTTTGGTTTAGCTGTTAATGAAGTTTCGTTTTTTTAGTGCTGAAAATTCATTGTCTGCTGGCACTGTACACTTTTTCTAAGTGTTGCATAATCTCATGAAGGAAATACTGGACAATCAAATTAATGACTTTCCAGGCTTCAGGATGCCTTTTATACACTATATAAAGGTGGAAATTTACATTGGAAACGTTTGGTTTAGCTGTTATAAAAGTTTGGTTTTTTAGTGCTGTAAATGCATTTTCAGCTCGCGCTGTACACATTTGCTATGAGAGGCATTATCTCATAAGGGAAATATTGGACAATCAAATTAATGACTGCCCAGGCTTCAGGATGTCTTTTTACACTATATAAGGGTGGAAATTTACATTGGAAACGTTTAGTTTAGCTGTTAATGAAGTTTCGTTTTTTTAGTGCTGAAAATTCATTGTCTGCTGGCGCTGTACACTTTATCTAAGTGTTGCAATATCTCATGAAGGAAATACTGGACAATCAAATTAATGACTTTCCAGGCTTCAGGATGCCTTTCTACACTCTATAAAGGTGGAAATGTACATTGGAAACGTTTGGTTTAGCTGTTATAAAAGTTTGGTTTTTTAGTGCTGTAAATGCATTTTCAGCTCGCGCTGTACACATTTGCTATGAGAGGCATTATCTCAGAAGGGAAATATTGGACAATCAAATTAATGACTGCCCAGGCTTCAGGATGTCTTTTTACACTATATAAAGGTGGAAATTTACATTGGAAACGTTTGGTTTAGCTGTTATAAAAGTTTGGTTTTTTTAGTGCTGAAAATGCATTTTCAGCTCGCACTGTACACATTTGCTGTGTGAGGCATTATCTCATAAGGGAAATACTGGACAATCAAATTAATGACTGCCCAGGCTTCAGGATGTCTTTTTACACTATATAAAGGTGGAAATTTACATTGGAAACGTTTGGTTTAGCTTTTATAAAAGTTTGGTTTTTTAGTGCTGAAAATGCATTTTCAGCTCGCACTGTACACATTTGCTATGTGAGGCATTATCTCATAAGGGAAATACTGGACAATCAAATTAATGACTTCCCAGGCTTCAGGATGCCTTTTTACACTCTATAAATGTGGAAATTTACATTGGAAACGTTTGGTTTAGCTGTTAATGAAGTTTCGTTTTTTTAGTGCTGAAAATTCATTGTCTGCTGGCGCTGTACACTTTTTCTAAGTGTTGCAATATCTCATGAAGGAAATACTGGACAATCAAATTAATGACTTTCCAGGCTTCAGGATGCCTTTCTACACTATATAAAGGTGGAAATTTACATTGGAAACGTTTGGTTTAGCTGTTATAAAAGTTTGGTTTTTTAGTGCTGTAAATGCATTTTCAGCTCGCGCTGTACACATTTGCTATGAGAAGCATTATCTCATAAGGGAAATATTGGACAATCAAATTAATGACTGCCCAGGCTTCAGGATGTCTTTTTACACTATATAAGGGTGGAAATTTACATTGGAAACGTTTAGTTTAGCTGTTAATGAAGTTTCGTTTTTTTAGTGCTGAAAATTCATTGTCTGCTGGCGCTGTACACTTTTTCTAAGTGTTGCAATATCTCATGAAGGAAATACTGGACAATCAAATTAATGACTTTCCAGGCTTCAGGATGCCTTTCTACACTATATAAAGGTGGAAATGTACATTGGAAACGTTTGGTTTAGCTGTTATAAAAGTTTGGTTTTTTAGTGCTGTAAATGCATTTTCAGCTCGCGCTGTACACATTTGCTATGAGAGGCATTATCTCAGAAGGGAAATATTGGACAATCAAATTAATGACTGCCCAGGCTTCAGGATGTCTTTTTACATTATATAAAGGTGGAAATTTACATTGGAAACGTTTGGTTTAGCTGTTATAAAAGTTTGGTTTTTTTAGTGCTGAAAATGCATTTTCAGCTCGCACTGTACACATTTGCTGTGTGAGGCATTATCTCATAAGGGAAATACTGGACAATCAAATTAATGACTGCCCAGGCTTCAGGATGTCTTTTTACACTATATAAAGGTGGAAATTTACATTGGAAACGTTTGGTTTAGCTGTTATAAAAGTTTGGTTTTTTAGTGCTGAAAATGCATTTTCAGCTCGCACTGTACACATTTGCTATGTGAGGCATTATCTCATAAGGGAAATACTGGACAATCAAATTAATGACTTCCCAGGCTTCAGGATGCCTTTTTACACTCTATAAATGTGGAAATTTACATTGGAAACGTTTGGTTTAGCTGTTAATGAAGTTTCGTTTTTTTAGTGCTGAAAATTCATTGTCTGCTGGCGCTGTACACTTTTTCTAAGTGTTGCAATATCTCATGAAGGAAATACTGGACAATCAAATTAATGACTTTCCAGGCTTCAGGATGCCTTTCTACACTATATAAAGGTGGAAATTTACATTGGAAACGTTTGGTTTAGCTGTTATAAAAGTTTGGTTTTTTAGTGCTGTAAATGCATTTTCAGCTCGCGCTGTACACATTTGCTATGAGAGGCATTATCTCATAAGGGAAATATTGGACAATCAAATTAATGACTGCCCAGGCTTCAGGATGTCTTTTTACACTATATAAGGGTGGAAATTTACATTGGAAACGTTTAGTTTAGCTGTTAATGAAGTTTCGTTTTTTTAGTGCTGAAAATTCATTGTCTGCTGGCGCTGTACACTTTTTCTAAGTGTTGCAATATCTCATGAAGGAAATACTGGACAATCAAATTAATGACTTTCCAGGCTTCAGGATGCCTTTCTACACTATATAAAGGTGGAAATGTACATTGGAAACGTTTGGTTTAGCTGTTATAAAAGTTTGGTTTTTTAGTGCTGTAAATGCATTTTCAGCTCGCGCTGTACACATTTGCTATGAGAGGCATTATCTCAGAAGGGAAATATTGGACAATCAAATTAATGACTGCCCAGGCTTCAGGATGTCTTTTTACACTATATAAAGGAGGAAATTTACATTGGAAACGTTTGGTTTAGCTGTTATAAAAGTTTGGTTTTTTTAGTGCTGAAAATGCATTTTCAGCTCGCACTGTACACATTTGCTGTGTGAGGCATTATCTCATAAGGGAAATACTGGACAATCAAATTAATGACTGCCCAGGCTTCAGGATGTCTTTTTACACTATATAAAGGTGGAAATTTACATTGGAAACGTTTGGTTTAGCTGTTATAAAAGTTTGGTTTTTTAGTGCTGAAAATGCATTTTCAGCTCGCACTGTACACATTTGCTATGTGAGGCATTATCTCATAAGGGAAATACTGGACAATCAAATTAATGACTTCCCAGGCTTCAGGATGCCTTTTTACACTCTATAAATGTGGAAATTTACATTGGAAACGTTTGGTTTAGCTGTTAATGAAGTTTCGTTTTTTTAGTGCTGAAAATTCATTGTCTGCTGGCGCTGTACACTTTTTCTAAGTGTTGCAATATCTCATGAAGGAAATACTGGATAATCAAATTAATGACTTTCCAGGCTTCAGGATGCCTTTCTACACTATATAAAGGTGGAAATGTACATTGGAAACGTTTGGTTTAGCTGTTATAAAAGTTTGGTTTTTTAGTGCTGTAAATGCATTTTCAGCTCGCGCTGTACACATTTGCTATGAGAGGCATTATCTCATAAGGGAAATATTAGACAATCAAATTAATGACTGCCCAGGCTTCAGGATGTCTTTTTACACTATATAAGGGTGGAAATTTACATCGGAAACGTTTAGTTTAGCTGTTAATGAAGTTTCGTTTTTTTAGTGCTGAAAATTCATTGTCTGCTGGCGCTGTACACTTTTTCTAAGTGTTGCAATATCTCATGAAGGAAATACTGGACAATCAAATTAATGACTTTCCAGGCTTCAGGATGCCTTTCTACACTATATAAAGGTGGAAATTTACATTGGAAACGTTTGGTTTAGCTGTTATAAAAGTTTGGTTTTTTAGTGCTGTAAATGCATTTTCAGCTCGCGCTGTACACATTTGCTATGAGAGGCATTATCTCATAAAGGAAATATTGGACAATCAAATTAATGACTGCCCAGGCTTCAGGATGTCTTTTTACACTATATAAAAGTGGAAATTTACATTGGAAACGTTTAGTTTAGCTGTTAATGAAGTTTCGTTTTTTTTAGTGCTGAAAATGCATTGTCTGCTGGCGCTGTACACTTTTTCTAAGTGTTGCAATATCTCATGAAGGAAATACTGGACAATCAAATTAATGACTTTCCAGGCTTCAGGATGCCTTTCTACACTATATAAAGGTGGAAATTTACATTGGAAACGTTTGGTTTAGCTGTTATAAAAGTTTGGTTTTTTAGTGCTGTAAATGCATTTTCAGCTCGCGCTGTACACATTTGCTATGAGAGGCATTATCTCATAAGGGAAATATTGGACAATCAAATTAATGACTGCCCAGGCTTCAGGATGTCTTTTTACACTATATAAAGGTGGAAATTTACATTGGAAACGTTTGGTTTAGCTGTTATAAAAGTTTGGTTTTTTAGTGCTTGTAAATGCATTTTCAGCTCGCGCTGTACACATTTGCTATGAGAGGCATTATCTCATAAGGGAAATATTGGACAATCAAATTAATGGCTGCCCAGGCTTCAGGATGTCTTTTTACTCTATATAAAGTTGGAAATTTACATTGGAAACGTTTAGTTTAGCTGTTAATGAAGTTTCGTTTTTTTAGTGCTGAAAATTCATTGTCTGCTGGCGCTGTACACTTTTTCTAAGTGTTGCAATTTCTCATGAAGGAAATACTGGACAATCAATTTAATGACTTTCCAGGCTTCAGGATGCCTTTCTACACTATATAAAGGTGGAAATTTACATTGGAAACGTTTGGTTTAGCTGTTATAAAAGTTTGGTTTTTTAGTGCTGTATATGCATTTTCAGCTCGCGCTGTACACATTTGCTATGAGAGGCATTATCTCATAATGGAAATATTGGACAATCAAATTAATGACTGCCCAGGCTTCAGGATGTCTTTTTACACTATATAAAGGTGGAAATTTACATTGGAAACGTTTAGTTTAGCTGTTAATGAAGTTTCGTTTTTTTAGTGCTGAAAATTCATTGTCTGCTGGCGCTGTACACTTTTTCTAAGTGTTGCAATATCTCATGAAGGAAATACTGGACAATCAAATTAATGACTTTCCAGGCTTCAGGATGCCTTTCTACACTATATAAAGGTGGAAATGTACATTGGAAACGTTTGGTTTAGCTGTTATAAAAGTTTGGTTTTTTAGTGCTGTAAATGCATTTTCAGCTCGCGCTGTACACATTTGCTATGAGAGGCATTATCTCATAAGGGAAATACTGGACAATCAAATTAATGACTTCCCAGGCTTCAGGATGCCTTTTTACACTCTATAAATGTGGAAATTTACATTGGAAACGTTTGGTTTAGCTGTTAATGAAGTTTCGTTTTTTTAGTGCTGAAAATTCATTGTCTGCTGGCGCTGTACACTTTTTCTAAGTGTTGCAATATCTCATGAAGGAAATACTGGACAATCAAATTAATGACTTTCCAGGCTTCAGGATGCCTTTCTACACTATATAAAGGTGGAAATGTACATTGGAAACGTTTGGTTTAGCTGTTATAAAAGTTTGGTTTTTTAGTGCTGTAAATGCATTTTCAGCTCGCGCTGTACACATTTGCTATGAGAGGCATTATCTCATAAGGGAAATATTAGACAATCAAATTAATGACTGCCCAGGCTTCAGGATGTCTTTTTACACTATATAAGGGTGGAAATTTACATCGGAAACGTTTAGTTTAGCTGTTAATGAAGTTTCGTTTTTTTAGTGCTGAAAATTCATTGTCTGCTGGCGCTGTACACTTTTTCTAAGTGTTGCAATATCTCATGAAGGAAATACTGGACAATCAAATTAATGACTTTCCAGGCTTCAGGATGCCTTTCTACACTATATAAAGGTGGAAATGTACATTGGAAACGTTTGGTTTAGCTGTTATAAAAGTTTGGTTTTTTAGTGCTGTAAATGCATTTTCAGCTCGCGCTGTACACATTTGCTATGAGAGGCATTATCTCAAAAGGGAAATATTGGACAATCAAATTAATGACTGCCCAGGCTTCAGGATGTCTTTTTACACTATAAAAAGGTGGAAATTTACATTGGAAACGTTTGGTTTAGCTGTTATAAAAGTTTGGTTTTTTAGTGCTGAAAATGCATTTTCAGCTCGCACTGTACACATTTGCTATGTGAGGCATTATCTCATAAGGGAAATACTGGACAATCAAATTAATGACTTCCCAGGCTTCAGGATGCCTTTTTACACTCTATAAATGTGGAAATTTACATTGGAAACGTTTGGTTTAGCTGTTAATGAAGTTTCGTTTTTTTAGTGCTGAAAATTCATTGTCTGCTGGCGCTGTACACTTTTTCTAAGTGTTGCAATATCTCATGAAGGAAATACTGGACAATCAAATTAATGACTTTCCAGGCTTCAGGATGCCTTTCTACACTATATAAAGGTGGAAATTTACATTGGAAACGTTTGGTTTAGCTGTTATAAAAGTTTGGTTTTTTAGTGCTGTAAATGCATTTTCAGCTCGCGCTGTACACATTTGCTATGAGAGGCATTATCTCATAAGGGAAATATTGGACAATCAAATTAATGACTGCCCAGGCTTCAGGATGTCTTTTTACACTATATAAAGGTGGAAATTTACATTGGAAACGTTTAGTTTAGCTGTTAATGAAGTTTCGTTTTTTTTAGTGCTGAAAATTCATTGTCTGCTGGCGCTGTACACTTTTTCTAAGTGTTGCAATATCTCATGAAGGAAATACTGGACAATCAAATTAATGACTTTCCAGGCTTCAGGATGCCTTTCTACACTATATAAAGGTGGAAATTTACATTGGAAACGTTTGGTTTAGCTGTTATAAAAGTTTGGTTTTTTAGTGCTGTAAATGCATTTTCAGCTCGCGCTGTACACATTTGCTATGAGAGGCATTATCTCATAAGGGAAATATTGGACAATCAAATTAATGACTGCCCAGGCTTCAGGATGTCTTTTTACACTATATAAAGGTGGAAATTTACATTGGAAACGTTTGGTTTAGCTGTTATAAAAGTTTGTTTTTTTAGTGCTGTAAATGCATTTTCAGCTCGCGCTGTACACATTTGCTACGAGAGGCATTATCTCATAAGGGAAATATTGGACAATCAAATTAATGGCTGCCCAGGCTTCAGGATGTCTTTTTACTCTATATAAAGTTGGAAATTTACATTGGAAACGTTTAGTTTAGCTGTTAATGAAGTTTCGTTTTTTTAGTGCTGAAAATTCATTGTCTGCTGGCGCTGTACACTTTTTCTAAGTGTTGCAATATCTCATGAAGGAAATACTGGACAATCAAATCAATGACTTTCCAGGCTTCAGGATGCCTTTCTACACTATATAAAGGTGGAAATGTACATTGGAAACGTTTGGTTTAGCTGTTATAAAAGTTTGTTTTTTTAGTGCTGAAAATGCATTTTCAGCTCGCGCTGTACACATTTGCTATGAGAGGCATTGTCTCATAAGGGAAATATTGGACAATCAAATTAATGACTGCCTAGGCTTCAGGATGTCTTTTTACACTATATAAAGGTGAAAATTTACATTGGAAACGTTTGGTTTAGCTGTTATAAAAGTTTGGTTTTTTTAGTGCTGAAAATGCATTTTCAGCTCGCACTGTACACATTTGCTATGTGAGGCATTATCTCATAAGGGAAATACTGGACAATCAAATTAATGACTGCCCAGGCTTCAGGATGTCTTTTTACACTATATAAAGGTGGAAATTTACATTGGAAACGTTTGGTTTAGCTGTTATAAAAGTTTGTTTTTTTAGTGCTGAAAATGCATTTTCAGCTCGCACTGTACACATTTGCTATGTGAGGCATTATCTCATAAGGGAAATACTGGACAATCAAATTAATGACTTCCCAGGCTTCAGGATGCCTTTTTACACTCTATAAATGTGGAAATTTACATTGGAAACGTTTGGTTTAGCTGTTAATGAAGTTTCGTTTTTTTAGTGCTGAAAATTCATTGTCTGCTGGCGCTGTACACTTTTTCTAAGTGTTGCAATATCTCATGAAGGAAATACTGGACAATCAAATTAATGACTGCCCAGCCTTCAGGATGCCTTTCTACACTATATAAAGGTGGAAATTTACATTGGAAACGTTTGGTTTAGCTGTTATAAAAGTTTGGTTTTTTAGTGCTGTAAATGCATTTTCAGCTCGCGCTGTACACATTTGCTATGAGAGGCATTATCTCATAAGGGAAATATTGGACAATCAAATTAATGACTGCCCAGGCTTCAGGATGTCTTTTTACACTATATAAAGGTGGAAATTTACATTGGAAACGTTTGGTTTAGCTGTTATAAAAGTTTGGTTTTTTAGTGCTTGTAAATGCATTTTCAGCTCGCGCTGTACACATTTGCTATGAGAGGCATTATCTCATAAGGGAAATATTGGACAATCAAATTAATGGCTGCCCAGGCTTCAGGATGTCTTTTTACTCTATATAAAGTTGGAAATTTACATTGGAAACGTTTAGTTTAGCTGTTAATGAAGTTTCGTTTTTTTAGTGCTGAAAATTCATTGTCTGCTGGCGCTGTACACTTTTTCTAAGTGTTGCAATTTCTCATGAAGGAAATACTGGACAATCAATTTAATGACTTTCCAGGCTTCAGGATGCCTTTCTACACTATATAAAGGTGGAAATTTACATTGGAAACGTTTGGTTTAGCTGTTATAAAAGTTTGGTTTTTTAGTGCTGTATATGCATTTTCAGCTCGCGCTGTACACATTTGCTATGAGAGGCATTATCTCATAATGGAAATATTGGACAATCAAATTAATGACTGCCCAGGCTTCAGGATGTCTTTTTACACTATATAAAGGTGGAAATTTACATTGGAAACGTTTAGTTTAGCTGTTAATGAAGTTTCGTTTTTTTAGTGCTGAAAATTCATTGTCTGCTGGCGCTGTACACTTTTTCTAAGTGTTGCAATATCTCATGAAGGAAATACTGGACAATCAAATTAATGACTTTCCAGGCTTCAGGATGCCTTTCTACACTATATAAAGGTGGAAATGTACATTGGAAACGTTTGGTTTAGCTGTTATAAAAGTTTGGTTTTTTAGTGCTGTAAATGCATTTTCAGCTCGCGCTGTACACATTTGCTATGAGAGGCATTATCTCATAAGGGAAATACTGGACAATCAAATTAATGACTTCCCAGGCTTCAGGATGCCTTTTTACACTCTATAAATGTGGAAATTTACATTGGAAACGTTTGGTTTAGCTGTTAATGAAGTTTCGTTTTTTTAGTGCTGAAAATTCATTGTCTGCTGGCGCTGTACACTTTTTCTAAGTGTTGCAATATCTCATGAAGGAAATACTGGACAATCAAATTAATGACTTTCCAGGCTTCAGGATGCCTTTCTACACTATATAAAGGTGGAAATGTACATTGGAAACGTTTGGTTTAGCTGTTATAAAAGTTTGGTTTTTTAGTGCTGTAAATGCATTTTCAGCTCGCGCTGTACACATTTGCTATGAGAGGCATTATCTCATAAGGGAAATATTAGACAATCAAATTAATGACTGCCCAGGCTTCAGGATGTCTTTTTACACTATATAAGGGTGGAAATTTACATCGGAAACGTTTAGTTTAGCTGTTAATGAAGTTTCGTTTTTTTAGTGCTGAAAATTCATTGTCTGCTGGCGCTGTACACTTTTTCTAAGTGTTGCAATATCTCATGAAGGAAATACTGGACAATCAAATTAATGACTTTCCAGGCTTCAGGATGCCTTTCTACACTATATAAAGGTGGAAATGTACATTGGAAACGTTTGGTTTAGCTGTTATAAAAGTTTGGTTTTTTAGTGCTGTAAATGCATTTTCAGCTCGCGCTGTACACATTTGCTATGAGAGGCATTATCTCAAAAGGGAAATATTGGACAATCAAATTAATGACTGCCCAGGCTTCAGGATGTCTTTTTACACTATAAAAAGGTGGAAATTTACATTGGAAACGTTTGGTTTAGCTGTTATAAAAGTTTGGTTTTTTAGTGCTGAAAATGCATTTTCAGCTCGCACTGTACACATTTGCTATGTGAGGCATTATCTCATAAGGGAAATACTGGACAATCAAATTAATGACTTCCCAGGCTTCAGGATGCCTTTTTACACTCTATAAATGTGGAAATTTACATTGGAAACGTTTGGTTTAGCTGTTAATGAAGTTTCGTTTTTTTAGTGCTGAAAATTCATTGTCTGCTGGCGCTGTACACTTTTTCTAAGTGTTGCAATATCTCATGAAGGAAATACTGGACAATCAAATTAATGACTTTCCAGGCTTCAGGATGCCTTTCTACACTATATAAAGGTGGAAATTTACATTGGAAACGTTTGGTTTAGCTGTTATAAAAGTTTGGTTTTTTAGTGCTGTAAATGCATTTTCAGCTCGCGCTGTACACATTTGCTATGAGAGGCATTATCTCATAAGGGAAATATTGGACAATCAAATTAATGACTGCCCAGGCTTCAGGATGTCTTTTTACACTATATAAAGGTGGAAATTTACATTGGAAACGTTTAGTTTAGCTGTTAATGAAGTTTCGTTTTTTTTAGTGCTGAAAATTCATTGTCTGCTGGCGCTGTACACTTTTTCTAAGTGTTGCAATATCTCATGAAGGAAATACTGGACAATCAAATTAATGACTTTCCAGGCTTCAGGATGCCTTTCTACACTATATAAAGGTGGAAATTTACATTGGAAACGTTTGGTTTAGCTGTTATAAAAGTTTGGTTTTTTAGTGCTGTAAATGCATTTTCAGCTCGCGCTGTACACATTTGCTATGAGAGGCATTATCTCATAAGGGAAATATTGGACAATCAAATTAATGACTGCCCAGGCTTCAGGATGTCTTTTTACACTATATAAAGGTGGAAATTTACATTGGAAACGTTTGGTTTAGCTGTTATAAAAGTTTGTTTTTTTAGTGCTGTAAATGCATTTTCAGCTCGCGCTGTACACATTTGCTACGAGAGGCATTATCTCATAAGGGAAATATTGGACAATCAAATTAATGGCTGCCCAGGCTTCAGGATGTCTTTTTACTCTATATAAAGTTGGAAATTTACATTGGAAACGTTTAGTTTAGCTGTTAATGAAGTTTCGTTTTTTTAGTGCTGAAAATTCATTGTCTGCTGGCGCTGTACACTTTTTCTAAGTGTTGCAATATCTCATGAAGGAAATACTGGACAATCAAATCAATGACTTTCCAGGCTTCAGGATGCCTTTCTACACTATATAAAGGTGGAAATGTACATTGGAAACGTTTGGTTTAGCTGTTATAAAAGTTTGTTTTTTTAGTGCTGAAAATGCATTTTCAGCTCGCGCTGTACACATTTGCTATGAGAGGCATTGTCTCATAAGGGAAATATTGGACAATCAAATTAATGACTGCCTAGGCTTCAGGATGTCTTTTTACACTATATAAAGGTGAAAATTTACATTGGAAACGTTTGGTTTAGCTGTTATAAAAGTTTGGTTTTTTTAGTGCTGAAAATGCATTTTCAGCTCGCACTGTACACATTTGCTATGTGAGGCATTATCTCATAAGGGAAATACTGGACAATCAAATTAATGACTGCCCAGGCTTCAGGATGTCTTTTTACACTATATAAAGGTGGAAATTTACATTGGAAACGTTTGGTTTAGCTGTTATAAAAGTTTGTTTTTTTAGTGCTGAAAATGCATTTTCAGCTCGCACTGTACACATTTGCTATGTGAGGCATTATCTCATAAGGGAAATACTGGACAATCAAATTAATGACTTCCCAGGCTTCAGGATGCCTTTTTACACTCTATAAATGTGGAAATTTACATTGGAAACGTTTGGTTTAGCTGTTAATGAAGTTTCGTTTTTTTAGTGCTGAAAATTCATTGTCTGCTGGCGCTGTACACTTTTTCTAAGTGTTGCAATATCTCATGAAGGAAATACTGGACAATCAAATTAATGACTTTCCAGGCTTCAGGATGCCTTTCTACACTATATAAAGGTGGAAATTTACATTGGAAACGTTTGGTTTAGCTGTTATAAAAGTTTGTTTTTTTAGTGCTGAAAATGCATTTTCAGCTCGCGCTGTACACATTTGCTATGAGAGGCATTGTCTCATAAGGGAAATATTGGACAATCAAATTAATGACTGCCTAGGCTTCAGGATGTCTTTTTACAATATATAAAGGTGGAAATTTACATTGGAAACGTTTGGTTTAGCTGTTATAAAAGTTTGGTTTTTTTAGTGCTGAAAATGCATTTTCAGCTCGCACTGTACACATTTGCTATGTGAGGCATTATCTCATAAGGGAAATACTGGACAATCAAATTAATGACTGCCCAGGCTTCAGGATGTCTTTTTACACTATATAAAGGTGGAAATTTACATTGGAAACGTTTGGTTTAGCTGTTATAAAAGTTTGTTTTTTTAGTGCTGAAAATGCATTTTCAGCTCGCACTGTACACATTTGCTATGTGAGGCATTATCTCATAAGGGAAATACTGGACAATCAAATTAATGACTTCCCAGGCTTCAGGATGCCTTTTTACACTCTATAAATGTGGAAATTTACATTGGAAACGTTTGGTTTAGCTGTTAATGAAGTTTCGTTTTTTTAGTGCTGAAAATTCATTGTCTGCTGGCGCTGTACACTTTTTCTAAGTGTTGCAATATCTCATGAAGGAAATACTGGACAATCAAATTAATGACTTTCCAGGCTTCAGGATGCCTTTCTACACTATATAAAGGTGGAAATTTACATTGGAAACGTTTGGTTTAGCTGTTATAAAAGTTTGGTTTTTTAGTGCTGTAAATGCATTTTCAGCTCGCGCTGTACACATTTGCTATGAGAGGCATTATCTCATAAGGGAAATATTGGACAATCAAATTAATGACTGCCCAGGCTTCAGGATGTCTTTTTACACTATATAAAGGTGGAAATTTACATTGGAAACGTTTGGTTTAGCTGTTATAAAAGTTTGTTTTTTTTAGTGCTGAAAATGCATTTTCAGCTCGCACTGTACACATTTGCTATGTGAGGCATTATCTCATAAGGGAAATACTGGACAATCAAATTAATGACTGCCCAGGCTTCAGGATGTCTTTTTACACTATCTAAAGGTGGAAATTTACATTGGAAACGTTTGGTTTAGCTGTTATAAAAGTTTGGTTTTTTAGTGCTGAAAATGCATTTTCAGCTCGCACTGTACACATTTGCTATGTGAGGCATTATCTCATAAGGCAAATACTGGACAATCAAATTAATGACTGCCCAGGCTTCAGGATGTCTTTTTACACTATCTAAAGGTGGAAATTTACATTGGAAACGTTTGGTTTAGCTGTTATAAAAGTTTGGTTTTTTAGTGCTGTATATGCATTTTCAGCTCGCGCTGTACACATTTGCTATGAGAGGCATTATCTCATAATGGAAATATTGGACAATCAAATTAATGACTGCCCAGGCTTCAGGATGTCTTTTTACACTATATAAAGGTGGAAATTTACATTGGAAACGTTTAGTTTAGCTGTTAATGAAGTTTCGTTTTTTTAGTGCTGAAAATTCATTGTCTGCTGGCGCTGTACACTTTTTCTAAGTGTTGCAATATCTCATGAAGGAAATACTGGACAATCAAATTAATGACTTTCCAGGCTTCAGGATGCCTTTCTACACTATATAAAGGTGGAAATGTACATTGGAAACGTTTGGTTTAGCTGTTATAAAAGTTTGGTTTTTTAGTGCTGTAAATGCATTTTCAGCTCGCGCTGTACACATTTGCTATGAGAGGCATTATCTCATAAGGGAAATATTGGACAATCAAATGAATGACTGCCCAGGCTTCAGGATGTCTTTTTACACTATATAAAGGTGGAAATTTACATTGGAAACGTTTGGTTTAGCTGTTATAAAAGTTTGGTTTTTTAGTGCTGAAAATGCATTTTCAGCTCGCACTGTACACATTTGCTATGTGAGGCATTATCTCATAAGGGAAATACTGGACAATCAAATTAATGACTTCCCAGGCTTCAGGATGCCTTTTTACACTCTATAAATGTGGAAATTTACATTGGAAACGTTTGGTTTAGCTGTTAATGAAGTTTCGTTTTTTAGTGCTGAAAATTCATTGTCTGCTGGCGCTGTACACTTTTTCTAAGTGTTGCAATATCTCATGAAGGAAATACTGGACAATCAAATTAATGACTTTCCAGGCTTCAGGATGCCTTTTTACACTATATAAAGGTGGAAATTTACATTGGAAACGTTTGGTTTAGCTGTAATAAAAGTTTGGTTTTTTAGTGCTGTAAATGCATTTTCAGCTCGCGCTGTACACATTTGCTATGAGAGGCATTATCTCATAAGGGAAATATTGGACAATCAAATTAATGACTGCCCAGGCTTCAGGATGTCTTTTTACACTATATAAAGGTGGAAATTTACATTGGAAACGTTTGGTTTAGCTGTTATAAAAGTATGGTTTTTTAGTGCTGAAAATGCATTTACAGCACGAAAAAAACAAACTTTTATAACAGCTAAACCAAACGTTTCCAATGTAAATTTCCACATTTATATAGTGTAAAAAGGCATCCTGAAGCCTGGGAAGTCATTAATTTGATTGTCCAGTATTTCCCTTATGAGATAATGCCTCACATAGCAAATGTGTACAGCGCGAGCTGAAAATGCATTTACAGCACTAAAAAAACAAACTTTTATAACAGCTAAACTAAACGTTTCCAATGTAAATTTCCACCTTTATATAGTGTAAAAAGACATCCTGAAGCCTGGGCAGTCATTAATTTGATTGTCCAATATTTCCCTTATGAGATAATGCCTCTCATAGAAAATGTGTACAGCGCGAGCTGAAAATGCATTTACAGCACTAAAAAACCAAACTTTTATAACAGCTAAACCAAACGTTTCCAATGTAAATTTCCACCTTTATATAGTGTAAAAAAAACATCCTGAAGCCTGGGCAGTCATTAATTTGATTGTCCAATATTTCCCTTATGAGATAATGCCTCTCATAGCAAATGTGTACAGCGCGAGCTGAAAATGCATTTACAGCACTAAAAAACCAAACTTTTATAACAGCTAAACCAAACGTTTCCAATGTAAATTTCCACCTTTATATAGTGTAGAAAGGCATCCTGAAGCCTGGAAAGTCATTAATTTGATTGTCCAGTATTTCCTACATGAGATATTGCAACACTTAGAAAAAGTGTACAACGCCAGCAGACAATGAATTTGCAGCACTAAAAAAACGAAACTTCATTTACAGCTAAACCAAACGTTTCCAATGTAAATTTCCACATTTATATAGTGTAAAAAGGCATCCTGAAGCCTGGGAAGTCATTAATTTGATTGTCCAGTATTTCCCTTATGAGATAATGCCTCACATAGCAAATGTGTACAGCGCGAGCTGAAAATGCATTTACAGCACTAAAAAAACAAACTTTTATAACAGCTAAACCAAACGTTTCCAATGTAAATTTCCACCTTTATATAGTGTAGAAAGGCATCCTGAAGCCTGGAAAGTCATTAATTTGATTGTCCAGTATTTCCTTCATGAGATATTGCAACACTTAGAAAAAGTGTACAGCGCCAGCAGACAATGAATTTGCAGCACTAAAAAAACGAAACTTCATTAACAGCTAAACCAAACGTTTCCAATGTAAATTTCCACCTTTATATAGTGTAAAAAGATATCCTGAAGCCTGGGCAGTCATTAATTTGATTGTCCAATATTTTCCTTATGAGATAATGCCTCTCATAGCAAATGTGTACAGCGCGAGCTGAAAATGCATTTACAGCACTAAAAAACCAAACTTTTATAACAGCTAAACCAAACGTTTCCAATGTAAATTTCCACAATTATATAGTGTAAAAAGGTCTCCTGAAGCCTGGGAAGTCATTAATTTGATTGTCCAGCATTTCCATTATGAGATAATGTCTCACATAGCAAATGTGTACAGCGCGAGCTGAAAATGCATTTACAGCACTAAAAAAACAAACTTTTATAACAGCTAAACCAAACGTTTACAATGTAAATTTCCACCTTTATATAGTGTAAAAAGGCATCCTGAAGCCTGGAAAGTCATTAATTTGATTGTCCAGTATTTCCTTCATGAGAAAATGCAACACTTAGAAAAAGTGTACAGCGCCAGCAGACAATGAATTTGCAGCACTAAAAAAACGAAACTTCATTAACAGCTAAACCAAACGTTTCCAATGTAAATTTCCACATTTATATAGTGTAAAAAGGCATCCTGAAGCCTGGGAAGTCATTAATTTGATTGTCCATTATTTCCCTTATGAGATAATGCCTCACATAGCAAATGTGTACAGCGCGAGCTGAAAATGCATTTACAGCACTAAAAAAACAAACTTTTATAACAGCTAAACTAAACGTTTCCAATGTAAATTTCCACCTCTATATAGTGTAAAAAGGTCTCCTGAAGCCTGGTAAGTCATTAATTTGATTGTCCAGTATTTCCCTTATGGGATAATGCCTCACATAGCAAATGTGTACAGCGCGAGCTGAAAATGCATTTACAGCACTAAAAAAACAAACGTTTATAACAGCTAAACCAAACGTTTCCAATGTAAATTTACACCTTTATATAGTGTAAAAAGGCATCCTGAAGCCTGGAAAGTCATTAATTTGATTGTCCAGTATTTCCTTCATGAGATATTGCAACACTTAGAAAAAGTGTACAGCGACAGCAGACAATGAATTTGCAGCACTAAAAAAACGAAACTTCATTAACAGCTAAACCAAACGTTTCCAATGTAAATTTCCACATTTATATAGTGTAAAAAGGCATCCTGAAGCCTGGGAAGTCATTAATTTGATTGTCCAGTATTTCCTTCATGAGATATTGCAACACTTAGAAAAAGTGTACAGCGCCAGCAGACAATGAATTTGCAGCACTAAAAAAACGAAACTTCATTAACAGCTAAACCAAACGTTTCCAATGTAAATTTCCACATTTATATAGTGTAAAAAGGCATCCTGAAGCCTGGGAAGTCATTAATTTGATTGTCCAGTATTTCCCTTATGAGATAATGCCTCACATAGCAAATGTGTACAGCGCGAGCTGAAAATGCATTTACAGCACTAAAAAAACTAACTTTTATAACAGCTAAACTAAACGTTTCCAATGTAAATTTCCACCTTTATATAGTGTAAAAAAGACATCCTGAAGCCTGGGCAGTCATTAATTTGATTGTCCAATATTTCCCTTATGAGATAATGCCTCACATAGCATTTACAGCACTCAAAAACCAAACTTTTATAACAGCTAAACCAAACGTTTCCAATGTAAATTTCCACCTTTATATAGTGTAGAAAGGCATCCTGAAGCCTGGAAAGTCATTAATTTGATTGTCCAGTATTTCCTTCATGAGATATTGCAACACTTAGAAAAAGTGTACAGCGCCAGCAGACAATGAATTTTCAGCACTAAAAAAACGAAACTTCATTAACAGCTAAACCAAACGTTTCCAATGTAAATTTCCACATTTATATAGTGTAAAAAGGCATCCTGAACCCTGGGAAGTCATTAATTTGATTGTCCAGTATTTCCCTTATGAGATAATGCCTCACATAGCAAATGAGTACAGCGCGAGCTGAAAATGCATTTACAGCACTAAAAAACCAAACTTTTATAACAGCTAAACCAAACGTTTCCAATGTACATTTCCACCTTTATATAGTGTAAAAAGGCATCCTGAAGCCTGGGAAGTCATTAATTTGATTGTCCAGTATTTCCCTTATGAGATAATGCCTCACATAGCAAATGTGTACAGTGCGAGCTGAAAATGCATTTACAGCACTAAAAAACCAAACTTTTATAACAGCTAAACCAAACGTGTCCAATGTAAATTTCCACCTTTATATAGTGTAGAAAGGCATCCTGAAGCCTGGAAAGTCATGAATTTGATTGTCCAGTATTTCCTTCATGAGATATTGCAACACTTAGAAAAAGTGTACAGCGCCAGCAGACAATGAATTTGCAGCACTAAAAAAACGAAACTTCATTTCCAGCTAAACCAAACGTTTCCAATGTAAATTTCCACATTTATATAGTGTAAAAAGGCATCCTGAAGCCTGGGAAGTCATTAATTTGATTGTCCAGTATTTCCCTTATGAGATAATGCCTCACATAGCAAATGTGTACAGCGCGAGCTGAAAATGCATTTACAGCACTAAAAAAACAAACTTTTATAACAGCTAAACTAAACGTTTCCAATGTAAATTTTCACCTTTATATAGTGTAAAAAGACATCCTGAAGCCTGGGCAGTCATTAATTTGATTGTCCAATATTTCCCTTATGAGATAATGCCTCTCATAGCAAATGTGTACAGCGCGAGCTGAAAATGCATTTACAGCACTAAAAAACCAAACTTTTTTAACAGCTAAACCAAACGTTTCCAATGTAAATTTCCACCTTTATATAGTGTAGAAAGGCATCCTGAAGCCTGGAAAGTCATTAATTTGATTGTCCAGTATTTCCTTCATGAGATATTGCAACACTTAGAAAAAGTGTACAGCGCCAGCAGACAATGAATTTGCAGCACTAAAAAAACGAAACTTCATTAACAGCTAAACCAAACGTTTCCAATGTAAATTTCCACCTTTATATAGTGTAGAAAGGCATCCTGAAGCCTGGGCAGTCATTAATTTGATTGTCCAATATTTCCCTTATGAGATAATGCCTCTCATAGCAAATGTGTACAGCGTGAGCTGAAAATGCATTTACAGCACAAAAAAAACAAACTTTTATAACAGCTAAACCAAACGTTTCCAATGTAAATTTCCACCTTTATATAGTGTAAAAAGACATCCTGAAGCCTGGGAAGTCATTAATTTGATTGTCCAGTATTTCCCTTATGAGATAATGCCTCACCATAGCAAATGTGTACAGCGCGAGCTGAAAATGCATTTACAGCACTAAAAAACCAAACTTTTATAACAGCTAAACCAAACGTTTCCAATGTAAATTTCCACCTTTATATAGTGTAAAAAGGCATCCTGAAGCCTGGGAAGTCATTAATTTGATTGTCCAGTATTTCCCTTTTGAGATAATGCCTCACATAGCAAATGTGTACAGCGCGAGCTGAAAATGCATTTACAGCACTAAAAAACCAAACTTTTATAACAGCTAAACCAAACGTTTCCAATGTAAATTTCCACCTTTATATAGTGTAAAAAGGCATCCTGAAGCCTGGGAAGTCATTAATTTGATTGTCCAGTATTTCCCTTATGAGATAATGCCTCACATAGCAAATGTGTACAGCGCGAGCTGAGAATGCATTTACAGCACTAAAAAAACAAACTTTTATAACAGCTAAACCAAACGTTTCCAATGTAAATTTCCACCTTTATATAGTGTAGAAAGGCATCCTGAAGCCTGGAAAGTCATTAATTTGATTGTCCAGTATTTCCTTCATGAGATATTGCAACACTTAGAAAATGTGTACAGCGCCAGCAGACAATGAATTTGCAGCACTAAAAAAACGAAACTTCATTAACAGCTAAACCAAACGTTTCCAATGTAAATTTCCACATTTATATAGTGTAAAAATGCATCCTGAAGCCTGGGAAGTCATTAATTTCTTTGTCCAGTATTTCCTTCATGAGATACAGCAACACTTAGAAAAAGTCTGTGTGACAGCCTGGAGAGACTGCTGACAGGAGGGAATAGACCCCACTGGGGCTGACATGGGCTAGCTACCCATGCTGGCAGTCTCTGACACTGTGTTCAGTTTGTTGGAGACACCCGCCAAGTGCTACAGAAAGTCTACAAAGAATGACACCCCTACAGCCTGCGAGAGCGGGGGCGCAAGATGGCTCAATGACTGACCACACGGTTACAGACCTAGGAACAAACATGACTACGAGCAAGAACACGGTGCATGAGACAATGGCAGCAGGACACTCACTTCAGGTCTGCACCTGTGGCTGGGCAAAAGTAACATCAGTTACAGGGTTGAAGATCCACCAAGGAAAGAAGTGGTGTTTGGGAAAGCCGAGTCAAGGGCCTCGCATTGACCAATACTTCTTACGAAGTAATGCGTCAAATCAGTCGAGTGAAGCACAGCGACGGGAAAAAACCCAAAGTTCGCAGAGCATCAGCCCCCCTGTCACTGAGGAGGGTATTATAAACACAGAATTGCAGGAGGTAGAACCCACTCAGCCACAGAGACCTCCCAAAGAGAACAAGATCAAAGGGCACAGACAGAGTGTGAGGTGGCCCAAAACTATTGAGAAGAGAGAGTGGGAAACCGTCAATAACGACCTGGTGAAAATGTTGGAGCAACAAGTGGGCACTGCAGAGAGAAAGCTGGAACACATCGGTGACATCATCTACCACTATGGAGAGGAGCGCTTTGGAGTGAACAGCTGGAAAACCACCAACAAAATACCACCACCAACCAAACCTAGGAGGCAACAAGAGATAGAGAGACTGATCAGGGAAAGAAGGGACCTGCGGAAACAGTGGAGAAAAGCCTCTGATCCAGAGAGAGAAGGTCTCATGCTGCTCCATGGGGACATCAAGCTCCGGTTGAAAACCTTACGAAGAGCAGAGAACTTGAGGAAACTTCGCAGGAAGAAGGAACACACAAGAACCCTGTTCTATAAAAATCCCTTCAAGTTTGTCAAAGATCTCTTCGCTAAGGACAAAAGCGGGTTCCTGCAAACTTCAAAGAAGGAACTTGAAGAGCACCTGGAAAAGGTCTACCAAGACACGAAAAGGCATGAACAGCTAGCCATCCCACATGATATCCCCCCCATTCGACCACCAGAGGTCAACATCGAGACCGGCCCTCCAAAATGGAAAGAAGTGGAGAACATGGTGGGCGTGCAAGATCAGGATCTGCACCAGGACCAAATGGAGTGTCATATAAGCTCTACAAGAACTCACCAGATGTCCTACGCTATCTTTGGAGGCTAATGAGAATCGTCTGGCAGAAGGGGATAATACCAAAGGCATGGCGAAGGGCTGGAGGTGTACTAATTCCAAAAGAGAAGGACGCTGATATCAGTCAATTTCGGCCAATCAGCCTTCTCAACGTTGAAGGGAAAATCTTTTTCAGCGTCTTGACACACACCACCTACCTGGAGAAAAAACGAGTACATTGACACATCCGTACAAAAGGCTGGAATTTCTGGATTCTCTGGCTGCTTGGAGCACACCAGTATGATCTGGCATCAGATTCAAGCAGCGAAGAAGAACAAAGGGGATCTTCATGTCATCTTTCTCGACCTAGCCAATGCCTTTGGTTCAGTTCCGCATAGCCTTCTCTGGGAGTCCTTCAACTTCTTCCGCGTTCCAACATCCATCACTACCTTGGTAAAATTCTACTTTGAAGACCTGCAGCTGTGCTTCACAACACCCGACTTCAAAACATCATGGCAGCAAGTAGAAGTAGGCATCATGGCAGGTTGCACGATCTCACCCCTGGCCTTTACAATGGCCATGGAGGTCATCATCAGGGCCTCAAAATGGGTGGCGGGGTGAGCGAACCAGGAACGGGATCCGCCTTCCACCGTCCGAGTATATATGGACGACATGACCACTCTGACCACCACTGCAGCTTGCACCAGGCGGCTACTTGGTAAGCTGCAGGAAAACATCAGCTGGGCCCGGATGAAAATCAAGCCGAACAAGTCACGTAGCATCTCGATAATCAAGGGAGAGCTAAAAGACGTGAAGTTCTGCATTGGTGACGAACCAATACCAACGGTGGCAGAACAACCTGTCAAAAGCCTGGGCAGATGGTATGACTCAAGTCTTAAGGATAAAAACCAGGTGCAGCAGCTAAGACAGGATATCATCAACGACCTGAACAACATCAACAAGACTCCACTACCAGGGAAGCTCAAGCTCTGGTGTCTGCAATTTGGGCTTCTCCCTCTCGTGATGTGGCCACTCACTGTCTACGAGGTCCCACTAACAACTGTGGAGAAGATGGAGCGAGCCATCACAGTATATGTGAAACAGTGGCTTGGTGTCCCACGCTGTCTGAATAACATCAGCCTCTATGGCAAAGGAGTCCTCGAACTGCCCATCACAAGTCTCACTGAAGAATACAAGTGCTCTAAAGTGAGACTACAGATGACGCTGACGGACTCCAGAGACCGGACCATCAGTGAAACGGCACCACCCCTGTCAACTGCACGGAAATGGACACCATCCAGTGCAGTGCAGCATGCCACAGCAGCCCTGAGGCACAGCGATATTGTGGGACACGTCCAGAGGGGAAGAGGAGGCTTTGGCCTTACAGCAAGCAAACCAACTTGGTGTAAGGCCTCAACCGCAGAGAGGAAAAAAATGGTCGTGGAGGAGGTGCGCCGCCAGGAAGAGGCTGAAAGGTCTGCAAAGGCTGTCTCGCTTGCCAAGCAGGGACAGTGGATGAGGTGGGAAGGCCTGGAGAAAAGAAAGCTTGGCTGGAGGGATCTCTGGGAGATGGAAGCTAGCAACATCAGCTTCATCATCAGAGCTACCAATGACGTGCTGCCATCCCCAAAAAACCTCCACCAGTGGTATGGCGAAGATCCAACCTGTGCCCTCTGCCCAACACCAGCAACTCTCAAACACATCCTGACTGGTTGTAAGACCAGCCTCACACAAGGCCGCTATACCTGGAGGCACAACCAGGTCCTCAAGAGCTTGGCAGCAGTGCTTGAAAGCAGGAGAACTACCATCAACTCCTTGCCCTTAAGAGCCACCACTACCATTACAGCACCAAAATTTGTCCGAGAGGGACAGGAAAAGCCCAACCATCCTTTTCTCAAGCCAGAAGTTGGTCAGCTAACCAAGGCTCGGGATTGGAAGATGCTGGTCGATATAGGTCAGCAACTAATCTTCCCAGCAGAGATTGCAACCACCACCCTAAGGCCAGACTTAGTGCTGTGGTCCCATTCATTGAAGACTGTCTACATTGCAGAGCTCACAGTCCCGTGGGAAAATGCAGTTGAAGAGGCCTATGAGCGTAAGAAGTTGCGCTACACTGAACTGGCGGCGGACGCACAACAACGAGGGTGGAAAGCCAAGGTCTATCCCGTCGAAGTTGGATGCAGAGGGTTTCTGGCCTCATCAACCATCAAGCTGCTGAAAGACCTGGGAATCCATGGACAGGCTCTGCGGCACACAGTCAGATCGCTCTCTAAAGCGGCTGAAAGAAGCAGCCAGTGGATCTGGATGAAGAGGAAGGACCCCTACTGGGCTCATAGATCAGCAACATGACCCCCGTCCCCCCTCCCCATCCCACCACTAATCTGCGTCATCCCACTTGAGTACCCAGGGCAGAACCATCCACCACAGTTAATTGGGCATGGGACATAAGCGCGGGCGTGATCAACCGGCCGCTGGCCACCATCGATGAGGGTGTCTAGTGATAAAGGCCGAAACACCCAGTGATTTGATGGAACACTACTGACGATGTGTCCCAAATTGACATCTTTCCCATTCCAACCATGAGACACAACCCCCATGCCACTCTCCATAGCAAGCCTAACCTCATGAGAATACCATCTATCGGCACAATGGACAGTTTACCATCACGTCCATGTTTTTATGATTCTGCTATGTGAGGCATTATCTCATAAGGGAAATACTGGACAATCAAATTAATGACTGTCCAGGCTTCAGGATGTCTTTTTCCACGATATAAAGGTGGAATCTTTCATTGGAAACGTTTGGTTTAGCTGTTATAGAAGTTTGGGTTTTTATTGTGCTGCAAATGCATTTTCAGCTTGCGCTGTGCACATTTGCAAAGTGAGGCAATATCTCATAAGGGAAATACTGGACAATCAAATTAATGACTGTCCAGTCTTCAGTATGTCAGTTTACACTATATAAAGGAAGAAATTTACATTGGAAACGTTGAATTAAGCTGTTATAGAAATGTGGTAGTTTAGTACTGCAAATGCATTTTCAGCTCGCGCTGTACACATTTTCTAAGTGAAGCATTATCTCATGAGGGAAAGACTGGACAATCAAATTAATGACTGTCCAGTCTTCAGTATGTCAGTTTACACTATTGTTAGGTTGAAGATATATTTTATCCCATATTTTACTCTATTAGTATTGCAAAAGAATTGTTCCACAGTGTGACCTATGTTTGACCATATGGATGAGAAGACTTCAAGAGAAGCGGATGCCTGAAGACAGGATCAACGTCTACAACATCAAAGGAGGTGTGCCGAGACACACCTCTGAACCAAAAGGACTGAGACTTTAGTGCCAGAGCACTAAAAGGCATATCTGCCTTTTCAATCAGTAAATGACTGCCATTGATGTCTGTCTTTCCTCTTGTGTCTGAAATGTTTACATGTTCCTGCTGGTGCTCCCCCCTTCGTTCCTTAGTGCAAATACATTGTATTGTTTAGGGACTTCCCAAATAAAATAGAGGGCTCGGCGGAGTGTGCTCCAGAACGAAGTTGGAGATGTAACTGAGCACACCTCCGTTCGTTCTCCTCGCGAGTAAAAGATCAACTCTTGTCTTCCTTTCATTCATTTTGCCTTTGTTCAGTGAATGCTTAGGTGATTGAACCTGACATTATTTTGGTCCTTCGAGCGGGAAGCCAAGATACCTGAGGATTCCAGCGGGTGTGGTGAACTCCAGAAAGACCATGGCCATGGCAGGCTCACTAGAGAGAGCCTAAAAATCCTTTTCCAGGACTGGACCTCACCCCACCAGCTGGGATCTGACGGTTGACGGCGATCCAATGGAGGGAAGACAACAGTGGTGAGATATTTTTTTTTAGGGGGGAAGTGACTGACTGGAGGTCATTGCGCGTTAAGAATAAATAAATAAGTGTTCAGAATAAATAAATGAGCATTAAGAATAAATAAATAAAAATAAAACATAAAAAAGAAAAAAAAGCAAAGAAAGACATGAAGTAGAGATGAAATAAGAAAAGAGAAAGAAAGAAAGATAGAGAAAAGAGAAAGAAATTGTGTATAGATAAGAAATCCTGTGCATACTAGTCGATGGCAGGTCCATGAAGGACAGTGGAGTGAGAAATAAAAAAACCCTGTGAATACTAGTCAATGGCAGGTATATGACGGCGGAGTCCGAGAAATTCCGTGGAGAAAGTAGGACGGCGGAGTCTGTGTGTACACTTAAATTCCGTGTGTGAATGTTTGCGCAAACCGTATGTAAAGTGAGTGAACGGTGTGATTGGGGATTACAAATACCACTTGGTATTTTATCCGATGTAATACAGTAGGGTTGTACACAGCAGACTGGTGTGGATGCAAAGGCAATAATTCTCCACCTGAAAAGGTTGAATTGAGAATTACCACAACAGGAAATTTGAGTTGCTGTCCTACTGATGAGAAACCAGTTTTTAGAACACCTTAGGTGTTGACAAACTGGTCCAAATTTTCTAAAATGGGGATATTAGGTAGTAAAATAAAACCCAGGGATACGCTGCAGTGTAGAGATTGGAAGTTCATCGAAAAACAGGATCCTGATAAAACTCAGTATTTAGATACATGGATAACTGAACATGGCTTTAATGGTCAGTTAAATACACAAAAAATAGCCGCATTGCAGGGATCAATCATAGGAAAGACGAAAAAGACCCCAAAAAGATGAAGAAAAATGGCTTTGAGGAAACAGAATATTGGATGAGGGTAGCCTTAAAAAGAGAAGAGGGATACAGGAAACAAAAAGAGAATGAAAACAAAATAAGCAAAGGAAAGGAATGCGAAAAGTCAGATAGAGCAAATTACACTGAAATAGGAAGAGTAAAACAAAAGGATGATGAGACTTTTGAGCAACACAAAGTGAGAATGACAGCTGTGTTTAAAAATCACAGCGGGCTACAGGAAAATGGTAATGTAAATGGGCCATTTCAACAGCAGTTGAAGAATGCTTTACATGCAGGCTCAAGAGAGGTAATTCATAAGTGGGTAAATAAACATTTCCTTTGCCTGCCAACAGGTACCCTGGAGGAGTATGTAAATCACGCCCTCCATGCTGAGAAGATAGAAAATAAAAAGAAGCAGAGGTCTATAGACAGGACAGGTCAGGTAGGACAGGTAGGACAGGAGGTCTTTTATCGAGGTGGAAAGGGCCTAGGTAGCTTTAGAGGACAAAGGGGCAGACGACAGAGAGGAGGAAGAATAGGAAGAGGAGCAAACAGGCAAAATACATCAGGCTGCTGGCGTTGTGGTAAAGAAGGCCATATAGCAAGAGATTGCCCTGAGAAAAAGCAACCTTCAGCATGACTAGGATAGGAAGCATCTAAACAGGATTTAGAGGCTGATCAAGGAACAGATGAGTTTCTAGATGAAGAGGTCCTCCTAAATTTACAAGAGATATTGGCCTTTGATGAAATAACTGAGCTGAAATAACCTTATTGGTAAATGGGTCACCAATTACCTTTTTATGTGACACTGGTGCATGTAGGATTGCTTGTAATAAATTAATTCCAAATGATAGAGCAAGAGAAATGTGTCATAGTCAGATTTGCAAGTGGAAAACTGTCTAGAGTAAAAGAATTAGAACCTGTGTGGTTGAGGGACCCAGAAGGACACTGAGTTGGTTGCATGAATTGAAATTAGGTTTACTTTTACAGAACAATGAGAGCCCAAGTTGTGGGGATGTGATTAATTTACAGAAAAAGATTATTGATGGCACAATTTATACTTACATGATCCGACAGACAAGGTATATCATTCTGATGATGGGTTTTACTTAATTGTATACTTGTGTCTTTTTCAGAAAGAGAGGAGTAGGTGTTGTGAAATCTTAATTGAATGAAGAAGTGAGCATGAGAAACCCTTGTAGGAGCATAGGTGTTTCCTGATTTTGTAGTTTTTGATTTGATACCTTGATAGTTTTGAGTGGCTTTGGTAAGGCTACAGTGAATTTGGAAAATTAAAAAAAAAAAAGGAGTGAGGAAAGTTTGACAGAGGGCAATGGGTATTGGTGTAATCGTAACTCATGAGTGTGCTGTAACAAAGAGTTAACAGCTCTTTGAAGTTAGATGCTCGTTCCCAAGTAGGGGGAGGAAGTCAGAGAGAGAGTTTGGTGATTGAAGAAGGTGTGACTTGAACAAATGAATAAGGATAAGAATTAGGTTCTGCTGTAAGGATGATTTGAAGAAATAAATATGTTATGTTTCATACTTCAGTTGATGATCTTTCTATTAAGGTAACTGTAGTTAGTAACTGGAATGAAATGCACAGATGGAAATGACACGGAAAAAAAAGATGGTAATTTGATAAGAAGGGCTAGTATTTACATTAGAAATAGAAATAGAAATAGAAATAGAAATCCCTTTATTGTCATTGTACTCAAGTGTGCAACGAGATTAGAGGGCTCCCCTCTCCAGTGCAATACAACAATAATACAGACAAATATATAAATTAGATAAATAAATAAGACTGAATAGGGCATATAGAAACACATCACAATGCTGTTTTGCAAGGTTAGGGTGGTCTCGTGTGTGTGTGAGAGTTCAGTATGGAGATGGCTCTCGGAAAGAAACTGTTTCTCAGTCTATTGGTCCTTGATTTGATGCATCTGTAGCGCCTGCCAGAGGGCAACAGGTCGAACAGGTGTGAGTTTGGGTGGGTATTGTCTTTGACGATGTTGAGAGCCCTTCTGAGGCACCGGGCGGTGTAGATGTCCGACAGCGAGGGGAGAGGGCAGCCAATAATCCTTTGCGCTGTTTTGACTGTCCTCTGGAGCCTCACTCTGTCCGCCTCAGTGCAGCCGCTGTACCAGGTGGAGACAGAGTACGTCAGCAGGCTCTCGATGGACGAGTGGTAGAAGGCCAGCAGCAGCTTCCTGTCCAGGTTGAATTTCCTGAGGACTCTCAGGAAGTGCAGACGTTGGCGGACCTTCTTTACCACTGCTGTGGTGTTGTGACTCCAAGAAAGGTCATCGGAGATCTGTACTCCCAGGAACTTGAACGTGTGGACCCTCTCCACACACACGCCTTCGATGCAGAGGGGGGGCGGCAGCGTCTTGTTCCTCCTGAAGTCGACGACAATCTCCTTTGTTTTAGCAGAGTTAAGGTGCAGTCTGTTGTCCTTGCACCAAGTTGTCAGTCTCTTTACCTCCTCTCTGTAGGCTGTCTCGTAACCTTCCGAGATCAGACCGACCACTGTCGTGTCGTCAGCAAACTTGACGATGGTGTTGTTGCCGTGGGCCGGGCTGCAGTCGTAGGTGTAGAGGGCGTACAGGAGAGGGCTCAGCACGCATCCTTGGGGGGAACCGGTGCTCAGCATGAGGGTGGAGGACGTGTAGGGGCCGAGCAACACAGTCTGGGGTCTGTTGGTCAGAAAGTCCTTAATCCAGATGCGTGTGAGGGCAGGGAGGCCGAGAGTGTCCAGTTTGGCGACGAGGATGTCTGGGATGATCGTGTTGAATGCCGAGCTGTAGTCCACAAAGAGCATCCTTGCATAGCTCCGCTGTTGTTCCAGGTGGCCCAGTACAACATGCAGAGCAGTGTCGATGGCGTCCTCAGTGGATCTGTTAGCCCGGTATGCAAACTGGTAGGGGTCCAGAGTGGGAGGAAGGCAGTCCCTGATGTGCTGGAGAACCAGCCTCTCGAAGCACTTCATAATGACTGGTGTGAGAGCAACAGGACGGTAGTCATTCAGGTGGACGGCTGGTGTCTTTTTGGGGACAGGAATAATGGTGGAGGTTTTCAAGCAGGAGGGGATGACTGCCTGAGCCAGGGAGCGGTTGAAGATCCTGCAGAAAACATGTGACAGTTGGTGGGCACATGCTCTGAGGACCTTGCCTGGTATTCCGTCGGGTCCAGTAGCTTTTCCTGGGGTTGACCGTGTTCCTCTACGATGAGTGGGGGGGAGTTGGAGCTTGAAGTGCGGGGGTGTGATGGTTGGGGCGAGTCAAAGCGAGCGAAGAAGCAGTTAAGCTCCTCTGCCAGCGATGCACTCGGGTCTACAGAGGTCGTGCTGCTGCCACGGAAGTTGGTGATGCTCCGTAGACCCTGCCACACCTCCCGTGGTCTGTTACTGGCAAGGTGGGCCTCCAGCCTCCCCTTGTAGGTTGCCTTTGCTAGCTTGATGCCTTTGCTCAGGTCAGCACGAGCCACCCTGTACTGGGCTTTGTCGCCTGACCTGAAGGCAGCGTCACGGGCCTTGAGGAGAGCGCGAACCCTGCTGGACATCCAGGGCTTCGCATTTGGGAAGGTCC
Source organism: Idiotropiscis lumnitzeri (assembly GCF_059441095.1). Lineage (NCBI taxonomy): Eukaryota > Metazoa > Chordata > Actinopteri > Syngnathiformes > Syngnathidae > Idiotropiscis > Idiotropiscis lumnitzeri. The sequence goes on from NW_028283685.1 coordinate 338,592, forward strand.
GTATAGTCTTTTGTTGGGACACAGTTTCCATGCAGAACTTGATGTAGTCCAGTACACAATGCGTGTAGACATCAAGGTCCTGATGATCAAAGAGGTCCCAGTTTGTGTCATGAAAGCAGTCCTGTAATTCACTCATGGCGTCGTCACGCCAGGTTTTCACAGTCTTTGTGGTAGGCCTGAATCTGCGCCTGAGAGGGGTGTACGCAGGTGCGAGCTGCAAGGACAGGTGGTCTGACTGGCCGAGGGGGGCGAGTGGGAGGGCTCTGTATGCGTGCTTGATGTTCGAGTACACATGGTCGAGAGTGTTGTCTCCCCTCGTCGGGCACTTGACATGCTGGTGAAACTCTGGGAGTACAGTCTTTAAATTGGCCTTATTAAAGTCTCCCGCTACAATGTGACCGCCATCAGGGTGCGCCCGCTGATGTTTATTGATGACGCACGCGAGTAGCGAGAGCGCCGTGCTAGTGCTAGCGTCGGGAGGGATGTAAACAGCTGTGAGAATCACTACCGTTAGCTCCCTCGGGAGAAAATAAGGCCGGCATTTAACGGACATGAACTCGATGTCGGGGGAAGAGTGCTTCTCGACGATCGTGCTATCGCCGCACCAGTTCTCATGCACGTAAACACAGAGCCCCCCGCCCCTCCTCTTACCGGTGTCCCTCGTCCGATCCGCGCGATGTAGCGAGCGCCCGGCCAGCTGGATGCTAGCGTCGGGGACGTCTGCGTGCAGCCAGGTTTCCGTGACGACGATCACACTGCTATCGCGCACATAGCGGTTTCCCAGGATTTGTAATCCCAGGTCGTCGATTTTGTGGACCACGGATCTGGCGTTGGTGAGGTGCAGACTCGGTAGTGGTTGCCTATGGGGCTGCCGTCGCAGCCGTTGCAAGACACCGGACCTGCAGCCTCGCTTCTGCTTCCTCTCTCTGCGTCGCCTGCGCCGCCTCCCGGTCCCGATGACCAGCCACGGTGAGCCGGGCAGCCTCGCCAGTTCGTTCGGAATTTTGCGATCATAGCAAAATTCCTCTGTGATGGTTATTTCGCATCGATATCCAATGTTCACGATGTCCTGGCGGGTATATCGATGTTGTGCCTCAGTTGATGCCAATAAGAGCAAGCAAACACTAATAAAAAGTAATAAGGAGCACTGTGAGGGGGAGCTGTTAGCCGCTGCGTCCATGCGCGCCGCCATCTTAACATCCAAGGAATTAAAGCAGAGAAGAAATTAGAGACTACAAATAACATTGATGTGTACTTGTTCACTTTGAGGTAGAACTGGTTGAAGTAAAATGAGTCATAAAGTTAGAAAAATAGGAAATAAAAATAAAATTAACATGCTTAAGATTAACAAATTATTGTAAAGTCTGAGTTCCAAATTATGCAGAAATTACTGTGCCACTGAGTAAAATGATGAATGAGGAAAACCTCTAAATGACATTGTCCTTACACTGGACTGATAAAGCATATTCAGCTTTTGTGAAAGGAAACAAGTGTTCGTATTAAGTATGGCACTGACCCTTTGTCCAGATGCAAAAGGCCTTAGTTTTAGTGTAGAAACATGGAGATAAGATGAAACCAATCGCATACTTCTATTCCAAACTAGACAACGTAGAATGTGCATTGAAGCACTGCATGAGAACAGTTAATGCAGTATCTATTGCTGTAGATATAAGATTAAGATAAAGATGGTCTTTTATTAGTCCCACAATCTGGAAATTGCAGAAACAAGTGCAACCATAGTTTTGTTCCATCCTCTGGTTTTGAGAGTACCACGTGCGGTTTCTGCATTGCTTTTGCTGATGAACATGACGTTTTTGTCACCGGCGGGATATTTATAGTGTATGAATACATTGTTATCAAAACCACATCTGATTATAGAGAGATGTACAACATTAAACCCGGCTGTCATTATTATGTCAGGAGGATGGTACAAAACTAGATTGTTATGAGTTAGTAGAAAAAAGTAACCAAAAGTAAAGGCATCAAAAAGATTCGCCTTCAGAAAACGGAGAAGTGCTATTTGTAGATGGAAATAAATAAATAAATAAATAAATAAAATACTGTAGTTGTATCAAATGACACTGGGAAAAAGAACTTAGCAGTTACTCCTCAAATTACTCAGCTCATGCAACAGAATTAGTATCTTAAACAAAAGCGTGTAAACTAAAGAGAGTAAATTGTGTTACTATTTACACATATAGTCGTCTTAAAATGTGTAGCGCATACATTGCATAAGTGTTTTCCTTGAATACACATTGCAGACAATACAGCTAAAGAAGCTGTTGCGGACATACACGTTTTAGTGATAGAAGTCCCAAAGTTAAACAAAGGCTTTGGAGGAAAATGGTGTAACATCGCTACGTGATCTCTGTATGACCAAACAATAATCTTTACAAATGGGCTGCTATATTGAGTCATGGGAACAGGGGAAATGGTGCATCAGATATTACGTTATTATACGGCTTACGGCTTTAATGCTTATTCGAAACATTTTTGTAGGGCATGTTTAACGTGTGCGAAACACAATTCACAAGGTAATTTGAGTCCACGCAGAGGACGCTTTCCTACACCACAATATCCATTTCAAATTATTCATATGGACTTATTTGATAAAAACCAAAGTGAAGAAAAAAAATAAAATAAATGTTTGGTCATCATAGATGTGAATTCGAAATGGTTAGAACTCTTTCTAACCAACAAATCCAGATGCATTGACAGTGGCAAAAGTACTTTGTAAGGATATCATTCCGAGATATGGTATTCCTGAAAATAATAAACAGTGATAATAGTACCCATTTTGTTAACTAACTTGTGAAAGAGATAGGAATGTTTCACGTTGATTTGAAAGATAATTGTGCTTACCACCCTCAAAGCTCTGGATTGGTGAAAAGAATGAACAAAAAAAAAAAAAGTGAAAAGGCTATGCATTGAGGAAACGGGGAGGCAGTGGACACAGTGTATGGAAATTAGTAAAACTGTTTGTAAAAACGACAAGCACTGTGACTTTCCATTGAATGTTATGCGAGTCGCCTCTCTGTCCACTTTTAAACCTCGCTTGAAGATGAATATTCGGGCCTTTGACTCAGCATGAGACTGTTGCTGTTCTGTTGTTTTTCTGGTATCTACTGTAAATGTGTTTATGTGAGTTAATTTGAGTTATATACAGAGAGTTGCACTGTATTGTATTTCATTGTATTTAGGACCGAGACGTTGTAAAACATTGTTTGGAAGGCCTTATAGAATACCTCAAATTTAAGAACAAATGGGAAATAGATGCTGAAGCAACTTTAGCTGACTACATGTGAAAAGTGTTAGAAAAACAAAGACAGGCACAAATTTAGAGTGGTGAGGATCTTTCTGTCTCCTAGCAGGGCACTAAACTAGTGGAGCCAGGAGACTGGATGCTTGAAAGAAGTTTGAAGATAAGACATATGTAATTACCCAAGGGGGAATGCCATGTTTAGTTTTATTGACAGCTCTCACAGCTGTAAATATAGTAGAAGAGTCAACATTGGTTCATTTGACACATGTAAAAAGGTCATTTTGGTTGAAATCTCCTACAAAGGAGATGAGCGGAAGTCTGATGATAGGGTGGTCTTATTTCATAAGACACCAGACTAAGTAGAGGGGATATTTCAGACAAAATGACCCTGAAGTGGTTAAAAGCAGCTGTTCTATGTTGGATGTATACAATTTTATTCTGATATTTTTGTTGTTGTGTTATATGTGGGAACAACCCAGAGTTACATAAACAAACTATGATGTGACTATAGTACAATACCAACAGTAAGAATCCCAATTACTAATCAAAATGGATTTGCAAACACCAAGCAGATAATTGAAAAAAAAAAAGTGATGGGACATATTTGTGGAGCTTGGACGACATGTTGATAGATTTGAGTTGGAACCATGAGTAATACTCAAGTGGGCAACTATTGGTCCACAGAACAAAGTTACAGGAGAAAGTCTGTACTTTCGTGAAAAGATAGCAATTGGACAACGAGATATCCAAAATAAGCAAATGAAATTGTATTATAGATATTATATTAATGCTTATCTTGATAATACATGTATGGATTGGGTCAGCGTGTATCCTGTGACTAGAGTTGATGTAGATGAACATGTTTTCTATGATAGTTGCTCTTGAAAATTTAAATAGCATTAATGTTGCTGACAGAGCTAAGCGGTTAGGAATCTTTTCACCACCACTGTGTCTGGTTTTGATAGTGGTTGAAATAAACTTCAATCCACTATCAAGAGGGGAAATCTGGTGGTGGTGTGGATATGATAGATCATTTGATAAATCACCCAAAAATGTAAAAGGTTTTGAGACTTAGTGCATATCTGTATGTGTTTTTCATAACTAGGCCCTGCTTATAGATTATTGGTAGTTTCTGGAGAGTGCCATTTCACAAAATGTAATTGATTGATCGTAAATGGTATGTTTTATATTGTTTGTTAATAAACTGTGTGAACTGTCCAATGTCATGACAGGACATCGGTGACGTTAAAAAAGAGAAAGCAGAGTATCACGGCAAAAAAAAAAAAAAAAATGATTCAACATACATGGAAGCCATCGGTGTTCTCCTTAGTGTAAGTAAGTAAGTAAGTGTAAATTAACAGATCAAGTAACAGGATTTGAGTCCTCGAACGAAGAACAAAGAACGCAGACAGGTCAACTGCATCATCACAACGTGCAAAAATTAGGTAATTGGACGCAAAGTGGGTTTGAAACTGTGCATGAACGGCTATCAACCAATCTCTAATGGCATTCCGAAACAGGATGACTGTTGATGTATTGTTGGATGAGAGAGGTGGTGTTTGTGCTATGTTCGGTGAACAATGTTGCACATTTATTCCCAACAACACAGCGGTGGGTGGTCGTCTAACCAGGGCCATAGAGGTCTCAGGACTCTTCATGGTAAAATGAAAGGACAACTGGTCTGTGTATATATATATATATACACATATATATACACATATATATATATATATATATATATATATATATATATATATATATATATATTTGTTACTTTGGAATAAAGACATTAAATTGATGTAATTTTGTTTTAGAAAAATGCTGTAGTTTTTTTCTCTGAATACAACCTACAAACGGTTAAAAAGGACATTCTGAAATGTTTTTTTTTTGGGCTATCAAATATTTAGTTTGACACTCAAACCGCACACTATTCGTGTCAATTTGTTTGGTTCTATCTCCATGAGTATTTTTTTGTGGTGCATCAAAAGCGTGTTTTAACTTACTTAGGTAAGACAGGTTTAGTGGAGAGATGAGGCCAAACAGCATCACACATCTATGTGCAAGAGATGGCAACTGACAAAGAACCTTCACACCTACAATAACTGCCCCGATGTAATGTGGTGGCTGAAGATCCTCTTCCTCCCGGACAACAAACACCACCATGGTGCACTTGGCAGGCTCTTGATCCAATTCATCCTACAGACCACCATGATAAAAGACAAATTCATTAGAGTTATTTAGATTAAATTTTTTTCCACCATGAAAAAAAAACAAACAACATATATATGTGTGTGTGTGTGTGTGTGTGTGTGTGTGTGTGTGTGTGTGTGTGTTTATATATATATATATATATATTTTTTTTTTTTTTTTTGGAAGCATCTTTCAGGACACTCAAGGCCGCTGTACAGAGTAAAATACGAAAGTAAAAACACAAATACGGGTAGAAACACCAACACGTAAATCAAGCAGGATAAAATACAATAAAGTGGATGAGGGACATATCTGGAATTGGAGAGAGTAATTAAGGCGGAACAGATTGGTTTTGAGTTTAGTTTTAAACACAGGGAGGGTGGTGCAATTACAGAGGTCAGGTGGAGAGAGTTCCAGAGCTGGAGAACCGAATCGCTGAAGGCTCTGTCCCCCATGGTGGCAGGCAAGGGGTGGAGTGAGGAGGATGAAGACCGGAGAGCGCGGGATGGAGTGGGAATATGGATGATGTCTGAAAGGTAGGGAGGGGCGAGGTTGTGAAGAGATTTGAAAGTCATGTGTCATGTCATTATCCACACCGCTTATCCGGTACAGGGTCACGGGAGGGTGCTGGAGCCTATCCCAGCTGACTACGGGCGAAAGGCGCACTACACCCTGAACTGGTCGCCAGCCATAGATTTGAAAATATATAGAAGAATTTTGAAAATGATTTGTTGATTGACTGGAAGCCAGTGGATCTGCTGAAGGATGGGGGGTTGATGTGATAGGTGGAAGGTGATTGGAATCCATTGCACATCCTTGAGGCACCCTAAAGCTCCCGTATGTCTGTCACTGAGTCTTGAATTTTTACTTAGTAAACTGAATTTGAGCATATGCAGTATTGAATTTTTGGTGAGGAGACCTTTTTTTTGAGGAATTAAAAACGCATTTTAAAGTCCTACATTCAAGTTTATTGGGATATAGTTCTTAACAAAAACATTATGATCGAAAAATTCAGAATCAAATTAAAAATATACAATTTATGTAATTCGAATTCAGTTTTTCAATTCAATAATTCAGTGTTCAATTCAAAACATTCAGGTTTCAATTCAAATATCAAAGTTAAGATATTCACATTCAAATAACCAATATTCAGATTTAGTTTCAAGTGGGACAAATATCAGACCATAGTCCAGCAATTAATCCAAACTCTGTGTCAAATTAAGTGATGATTGTACTGCCTTTATTATTTTAGAGGAGGAGTAATACCTGCTGCTGTATCTTCTAGTGCTGGACGATTAATCAAAATTTAAATCGTGATTTAGATTTCTTAATTTTGAAAATGTTCTAATTGAGGGAAAAATGTTTCAGATTAAGAAAGAGTTCAAACAAATTACATATGTTCAATTTGAGAGAACCTGGCTAACCAAGATGGAACTTTACACCCTGGAATTGAAGGAGATACTTGGAAAAAAAGGCCGAGTTACTGGCACTGAAATAAGACCTATGCTCAGTTCACTCAGTCATGTAAGAGGGTTGTGTTTTATTACTGCAAATAGAATTTGCATCAAACTATTTTGGATAAGTCCATCATAAGCATTAACAGAATAAAACAATAAAAGATCTGTTAGAGCTTATGGATATCTTGCTATTTTTTTTATTTAAAGTTGAGATGCACTTTTTGGGATGTAAGCAATGCATATGTGAGCTTTTATTTATTTAAGACACTTAATCATCTTGTGTCTTTTTAAATAGCAAAACGTTGAAGCTGGAAGGGAGGGCATAATCCATTCCTTGATGAAATTCCTCGGACAGTCTGCAGAGGAACTCATCACGGACTACCAGGTAAATTACAACAGTATTACGTTTTTAAAGCTGCAATTAACTCATAGACTGTGCAGCAAACATTTTTATTTGTCACAATATTCAAATAAATTAATTGCTGCCAGTATGTGACCTGCTCTGGCTAAAGGGTTGGCATTTGGCAAAGGTTACTTTCGGGTAATTGACAAAATAAATCAGAAGGTCCAAAGTTTCGATTTTGAGATTTCTACAAAAATCCTATCCTTGAGGTTGAGGTTTCTATTTTAATTTCCGTTTTCATTGCCCTTTTTATTTATTTTTTGATTCTCATATATGCTGTTATAAACATGTAATGCAGATTGCAAATACTGTCACATATCACTGACACTTGAGTAATTTCATGTTTTTCTAGATCTAATCTATTGGTCAATCCACACGAGTGGGTGTTACTTGTAAATATTACTGACCAATCTCAAATGTTGAAAATGGTTTGCTCTCTTTGGATGATGCAGTGTTAATGATTGCAAAAACGTGCCATTGGAAGTCTCCTGCAAGGTGAAGATTCTGGAGCTTCTTGGATACTGCCTGAAGACAGCGATATTCAGAACTATAAAAAGCAAACACAAATTTGGGACATTATGCACCTAACCATGGATGTATATGCTCTTTCAGGAAGTCAGCAGAGAACAAGCAAAAGAGGACCAGGCCAAGCAAGTACTGAAGGTCTATGTCAGGGGTGTCAAACTCATTTTTATGGACGGGCCACATCGTAGTTGTGGTTTCCCTCAGAGGGACTGTGAACCCATATAAATTGATTGGAAAGCCAGTTTTGAAATCAGAAGCTAGTAAGTAATTGTTCAACAATTTTTCAATTTATTTTAAAAGGGGAGGATTGGTAACAAATAATTGGCAATATCTCATATCTCAGTGTTGTTGTGAAGAAAATATGCTAGAAACAGGAAGTTGATGCAGATGATTTGCCCTTTGCGGGCAACATAAAATTAGGTTGTGGGCCAGATCTGGCCCCGGGCCTTGAGTTTGACACACGTACTCTATGTCTTCCAAGCAAGTGAGGGACAAGAAGACACATCCCATGCCTCTGTTTCCATTGTTGCTTAAGAAAATGAGGTTGTGGAAATGTTGCCAGTCTCCTGCTCATGGGAATTAACTATGCGCTGAACTTACTAAATTTGCAGTACCCGTTTGAGGTGCATCAGAAGCTCTTTCTTGAGATAGATGGCCTGAAACTTGCACTCGGAGTCCATTCCCTGACTCTCCATTGAATGTTAGGCAAGCCCCCTCTCTGTCCACTTTTAAAACGTTTTGAAGACACATTTTTATTCTTTAGCTTTCGACTCAACATGTGACTGTCGTTGTTCTTCTTGTATCTACTGTACGTGTTTTAATTTGTGTTCTAATTTCCTGCTAATTTATACAACACCGTATGAAAAACACTTTGTTACAGCTCCAACTATTATAATTGCAAGTTATTTGTACATGGGTATTTCTTGTTTCGTGGACTAATACTGTGCGCAAATGCAAATGCTCGGCCTTTTATCACAAAAAATGTCCGAAGGGCAAGATCTTAATTCCTCCTCTAATATAAAACCTTCCCGAAGAACAAATCGTATAATTCTAACTTGCTAGATTTAGTCCAATGCACGATACATTTAGGCTAACTCGACGTCGCTCCAGTCAGTAAAGCACGCTTTATAGTTCACCAAAATGCATACCGTGAAATTCTTACCTTGTTTATGCGACGAGGATATTATCCCGTAAGGAGTTACACTGACGCTGTACTGCTTCTTTTTGTATTTCTCTGTTCAGGTCGTCCCTCCCGCATTTCGCCCAAAGTCAGACGGGATAGGCGGCAGCACCTCCCCGCAAGCCAGTACAAGATAGGCGGTGTGGAAGATAAAGATAACACGTCCCTCCGTTTGGATCGGGTATTGTGTTTTCTTTAGAGCTTTTGGTTCGTGTGCACTGTGCAACACAGTCTGAGCGCAAATACAAATGCTCGGCCTTTTATAAATAAAAAAAAAATCCGAAGAACAAGACCATCCTCGTCTAATATAAAACCTTCCCGATGAACGAACCTTATAAAACTTGCCCTCCGTCACAGCAAAACAATTTCTGCAACAATTTCATAATCCATTTGTAAAAAGACAACGGTAAGATTTCGTCCAGTGTACGATCAGTTTAAGCAAACTGGGTTTAGCTAGTCAGTAAAACACTCTTTATAGTGTAGCAACGTTAGTAACGCTAAATTCTTACCTAGTTTATGAGACGAGTGCTGTACTTGACTATTTTTTGTAATTTATTATTATTATTTTTTTTTAATGCTTTATAGAGCAAATTGCACCTATGACAGTTGTTATTACCACAGAAGCCATCTCAAATGGTTGCAAACTCTGAGGGTGACTTTGAACCGGAAGTCCCGCCTCAATCGTCATCTGATTGACAGCGGAATCCTGGAGCCAGAGAAGAGAAAAGAATCAGACACGAAGTTGAAGAAGCGGAAAAAAAATAAACATCGAATCTCCAAGTTCTCGCAACGAGGGTGACTGTTGGGGTCTGGAGAAGTGACCGGGAGATGGAGAGCCCCGTATTTTGGTCTTGGTAAGAGGGTAACTCACTTGATGTTGACGAGGGAACCTATGCCGCTATGCTATATACCGGCGTGAGAAAACTACGGCCCGGGGGCCACATGCGGCCCGTTAAACGTTTTAATCCGGCCCGCCGAATTTAAAAAAAAAAAAAAAAAACCTTGTTAATGTTTTATTTTCAAAATAGTGTGGTTTTTCAAAGACAAGCTTTTGTTCACTTTCATTTAAAATTAAATGTATTTTTTTTCTCAGATGAGATGAGGTTACCAAAACACTCCATCCATCTGCTCCTGGTCCAGCCCCTCTGTCAAATTTTAGAACCCATTGTGGCCCGCCAATAAAAAAGTTTTCCCACCCCTGCTATATACTATAAGCTATGTTAATGTCGTCAGGCCATTATAGAGTATTTCTTCTGACATTTTGAAGGAGAAATAATACTCAACGTTTTATTTTTTTATGATGTTTGAGGCATTCTGACTGAAATACAGTTCAATTGAGGTTACCAGTAGTCATTTCCATTACCTGTCAATGTAAATTAGAATGTAACTTACTACAGTGAACCCTCGGTTATCGCGGTTAATGGGGACCGAGACCACCCGCGAAAACTGAAAATCCGCGAAGTAGCGGCGCACCTTCAAAAATGCTTAAAAAAAAAAAAGTGCGAAGTAGCGGCGCACCTTCAAAAATGCTTTAAAAAAAAAGTGCGAAGTAGCGGCGCACCTTCAAAAATGCTTAAAAAAATAAATAAATAAAATAATAATATATATATATATATATATATATATACGGGTAGAGAGAGAGAGGGTGAAATTCATGTTATAACAAAAAAAAAAAATTATTAAAACATTTTTTTATTCCCCAGCCATTATTTTTGTATTTATTCAATTACTTCTTTTTGTATTTATTTAATTACTTCGACTTTTACCTGCTGGTACGCCGTCCGGTGTGCCCTGGCATTCTTCATTTATTTATTCATTTATTCATTCATAACTGACAGCCTCGCGCTCCGCTCATGCCCGGGCGGAAGGTGTTCCTCTTCGGCTTAACAACCACGCACGCCGGCCGGTCTCCTCCGGAGCTCTCGCACGGTCCCGAACGGAGCGAAATGTCGCCCCGCTAGTGCCCGGGCGGAAGTTGTTCCTCTTCGGCTTAACTGCCACGCACGCTGGCCGGAGCTCTGGTACGGTCCGAACCGCGCGAAACGTCGCCCCAAATCGTGCCCGGGGGAACGTGCTCTTCTTTGTCCACTCTCCTCTTCGCCCACGTTCTTCTTCGGCGGACGCCGGCCGTCTAACCACTCCAGCGCCCCGTCGTGCCGCTCGGCGAAACTACAATGCCCCCGAATATTTTTTAGACCCGCGAAGCACTGAACCCGCGAAAGGTGAACCGCGAAGTAGCGAGGGTTCACTGTATTGCAACCAGATACCTATAAAATGTCATTTAATTTGCACTGTTTTGATCGCCACTGTTTTGCTCATTGAACAACAAATGAAAAGATGAATCATACACAGTGTTTGTAAAGATAATTGTCAATGTTTTATTAAATGAAATTCCAATGTAAAATTGTGTAATATTGTGTTATATAATGGGTCTACAACATACATTTCTCACAGACAAGTAGAGCTTTTTCTCATGAAATGTGTTGAAAAAAAACTAACATTTGAACATTGTTTTGCGTTACAACATCCGTGTTTACTGGTCATAAATTATTAACTTAAGTTTAATATACACTACACGAGCTGGGTAGCCACCACGCCTCAACCACCATCACAAGTTCGCTAACCCTTTAAGTCGAACGAGGTAGCTAACATATCGGGTTCAATTTGTACCAAAAATATGCTGTTGTGCCTTGTGTCTCTGTATATGTCGTCATGACGTGTCATTTGACAAAGCCTTGTGTCGATGTTAGTTGTCGATGTAACAGTCTTATGTTAGATGTCAATGTATGTCTATGTTAGATCTCAATGTGTCGATGTTAGATGTCAATCTATGTGTCTATATTAGATGTGTTTATGTTAGATGTCTATGTAAATGTTTGTTAGATGTGATTGTAATGGTTTATGTTATAGACGTCAATGTAAGTGTCAATGTTAGATGCCCATGCATGTTTGTTAGATGTCGATATATGTGTCATTGTTACATTTCAACGTAAATGTTGTTCGTGCAAGTTTCCAGTCCTCCAGCCACGTGACATCATGTGCGTCAAAGTGATAACTCGTACATTTCACGGAGGGAAAAAAAACAGACACCATTGGTAGTTTTGACCGGGAAAAAAAAAATCATTTATTTTTTTCGAACACCTCATGTCTCTTTCAGCGTAAGAATAAACATGACACGACCAAAATAAAATATACCAACACAGGCAAATATTTAAGGAGCACTCAAGAGATACACTTCAGCTCATTTAATCCCACCTATTTTTACTAACGCAAACCCTTCAATTCTAGCGCCCACAGAATAGTGTGCTATAATGCTATAAAAATATGGAGCCTTTACCTGACAGCGTTTGAATATAACTGAATTCCCATTGCTCACGAAAAACTGAGAAACTAAGAACAAACATTTCAAGCACAAGCTTGACTTGACTTCAACAGTTCTATTTTTTCTTTCGTGACAGCTCAGACATCAAAATAATGCTTTCCTTCTATAAAATAAAAACAGCATGACAAAAGGTGCTGAAATAAACTATATACGGAAGTGCGTGAGTGACAGTGTGTGCATGTGTTTTTGCAACGCATGTGTACACCCCGCCATACAAATTACACAATTCGTTGGGTATGTGGTATACACTTAAAAACAATTGCCTTGGAGCAAGTGAACACAACACGTCTCACACTGTATACATGCTGTAGAAGGGCTGGGCGATATGACCTCAAATCAATATCGCGAGAAATCGAGCAATTTTACCTCGATAACGATAAATGCACAATAAATTCCCACGTGGACTAAAATCAAAATAAATGCAGGAATTGCATATTGACTGTTTTTTTTATTGACCAACTGGTACACTTTACTTTCAATGAAAAATAAAAGTACAAAAATCATTTGTATGAACATTCCAAATAGCTTGCAGGGTTCGCGGTTAACTTTAAAAACTGCTTGCCCATAGGGCAAGTGCCACTAAAATTTGCCTTGCCCGAGTGGCCAAATTACTTGCCCGACTTGGGCAAGTGACAATTTTTTTTCTCTAAGAATAAAATGTTTATGGTTGTAAAATGTGCGCCACAAATGTAAATAAACATATAATCTGATAAGCATAAATTAATCTTGTTTTCATCATCAACCATGAAACCCTACTCACAAGAGCAAATGTATCATCCTGTGCAGTTATTGAAAATGTTAATTGTAGTTTTAATAATTAACAAATCTGCATGTTAAATTGGGAAAATGATATTACAGCAATCCAGATGATCAATTTTAAGTCCAGGAGAGCGTATTAATTGAGGAATCACATGAGTAAATTATGAGTGTGGCAAATTTGTGTATTCCTTTAAGACCAGTGCCTGTGGTGCTGCCTCCATAAGTTTCATAGCATAAACAGAACACAGTCACTGACACTATGTCAGGTCACATCATGGAGCTAATGAATTAACAGCCAATAATCAAATATTACTCCCTTCCTTACTCACAACTGAATTGTCTACTTAAAAATATTCGAGCTATTTTAGTCATGTCAGAGGAATCCGAAATGTTCGGATTTGAACGAACTCGTCGCCACTCGTAAACATGCGCAGAAGGTAAGAAAACTTCCGGCTGTCAATTTTCGGCCAAAATATCGTAGGTTTTTGTTGTGTTTTTCAAACTTCAAATGAGGATGCTACGACAGCGAGTTCCAATACTGCGGGATTTATTGACGTCCACTTTAACTCGACATTCACTGAACTAACTGATCCCCGTAGCGCCCGCCCATTACCCCCGATAAGGCCAATGGACCATACCAAAACATAAGGGGTTGTCTGGGTTAAACCATCACCATACAGTGCACACAAACAGATCACACCACCGTTTTCGTCAAAATTAAAGATATTTGGCTGCTTTAAAAAATGCTTGCCCGGTCGGGCAAGTTGCCCATAATTTTACCTTGCCCGTGGCCAAATTTCACTCGCCCCGGGCAATCGGGAAGCGGTTAACCGCGAACCCTGAGCTTGCTTTGCATGACTTGAACAATGTCACAAAGAAAAAGGGTACCTCTTGCGAAATCTTTTTCTGCAAATAGATTGCGCCAAGATGCTCTCATGATGTAAATAATGGCAAATAAAAAAACGCGAAATAAAATGAAAGAAAATGTCAATGCAAGCCAAATAAACAAGTGGGTATTATCGGGGAAAATGTGCCGTCTCGAGTACTCTGCTGCGCAGTCGCCACTTGTCATCTATGGAATGCACAGTTAGGCTCAATCAGGGATCCATGTTGCGACCCGACCACAAGTCGGATGTAGATGCAAAATGCTTGACATGTCTAAGCTCCCGGCCCGATGTAGTCCATATCGGGAAATACGGCTTTCATGAAGCGTTTAAATCCTGTGCGCGCCACGTAACTAGACGAGCTTTATCTTTAGCTATGTGCTAGGCTATCGCGTCCACCTCTGAGACGTTCTCTCGTATGGTGTCGCCTCCGTTCATGGGCTGTTGTCACTTGTCGAACCTTGCTTCTCACTTTGAACTTTCAGCACAGCATGGTTGTGTTGTGGGTGGTGAGAAAGCTTCTGGATTTGAATCGCCAGCAACAGGAGCGACAGACGGGTGGAGTCACATGACTAGAGGCGCTGTAGCGGTCTTAAAGGGGCATGAACATTGCCGCAGACAAAAGGCTTTTCTTTTTTTATTCATCGAATTTACCGACATGGGCAAAATGATTTCGGTCATTGTAATAAATTTCGGTAACGGTAAATTTTCGGTTTATCGCCCAGCCCTATGCTGTAGCATGGCTTTCTTTGCCGTGGGTGTCAAATATTTTACTTTGTTTTCAGAGTGCTTACAGACCTCTTGGTTTTGCCTCAAAATAATTGTCTGCAAAGCAGTCTGTGCCATCCGCATCATTGATGTGCAGGAGTAGCTTGTTGGTAATAAATAGCTGCAAGAAGTCCGCTGTTTGCCGCAGCATCCAGTGGTCCAGCGCTCGCAGTGAAAGTCTTGTCTGGCAGCCCGAACCATCCCCAAACATTTCGAGATGCACGCCCACTAAATTCCAGAAATATAAACATGGACAAACTTGACATTCTTCCAGATTCTGTCTCTTTGCATTGTTTTGAAGTTACTCCTGCAACTTTTCCACTTCTTCGATCCTCCCCATTGTCTGAAAAAGAAGTGTATATTTTGATTTGAAATAATGACCTCAACATACCAATACATTTGTTTATCATCTGAACTGGATTATTTTGAAACAACATTTGGGATGGACATCTGGGATTTGTTGTTGTGTATATTCAGAGTAATCCTTTTCTTGTATATAGCTAAAGCAATAGTCGCTGGCCTTGAAAATGGGTACAAGACTTGACCAAATTAAGATGCCATAAGGTCTAATTTGCCCCTTCTCTACCACAACCGATTTAGAGGCCATTAGTAACAGATTTGAGAAGACCACTTTTAAAGATATGAAGCCAGAGCTCGGCACCGGACCCATTTTTATTATTTATTATAATTTTAATGTATTATTGAGCAAATGACACAATATGTCAGTAGTGATTACCACAGAAGTCATGTCAAAATAGTGCAAATTCTGAGGTCGACTTCAAATCAGACAGGCGGAGACGAGCGCCAGAGAAGAGATGAGAATCAGAAGAGATGTTGAAGAAGCTAATAACAAAAAAAACAAAAAAACACATCAAATCTCCATGTAGTAGCAACGGGGATGGCTCATGGGGTCAGGAGAAGTGAGCGGGAGATGGGGAGTATGAGGTGCCGTTGGGGACAAAAGTCAGGAATCGCTTCACACTTCTGAAATGCACTCTTACACACCAGTGAAATTGTTGTTGCTCATGCATACTTATGAAACGCTATCATACATACGAGTGAAACGCTCTCATACACACTAGTGAAATAGTTGTTGCTCATACACTCGTCAAATGCGCTCATACACATAGGTGAAACATTCTCATACACACCAGTGAAAGGCGCTCAGGCACAATTGTGAAATTATTGTTATTCATAAATACAACTGAAACATGCTCATGCCCATACACGAGTGAAATGCTTTCATACAAACACCCACACTGTTGAAAATGCTGTCATGAACACAAGATCGCTTACAAATACTAAAATGTAAAAATTAATCATTTATTTAGCAGGGATGCATGGTGGGCGACTTGTTAGCACGATGGTCTCACAATGCAGAGGTCGCGGGATTGATTCCGGCTTTCCTGTTTGGAGTTTGCATGTTTCCCACACGCCTGCGTGGGTTCTCCGGTTTCCTCCCACATTCCAAACACATGCATGGCAGGTTGTTTGGACACCCTAAATTGGTGTGAGTGTGAGCGCGGATGGTTGTTTGTCTTTGTGTGACCTGCGATTGGCTGGCAACCAGTTTAGGGTGTACCCCACCTACTGCCCCAAGATAGCTGGGATAGGCTCCAGCACCCCCCGCAACCCTTGTGAGGAGAAGCCGTACAGATAATGGATGGTGGGATGGCATTCATAATGGACGGCCGCCACGGTGGGCGACTTGTGAGCACGATGGTCTCACAATGCAGAGGTTGTGGGATCGATTCCGGCTCCGGCCTTCCTGTGTAGAGTTTGCATGTTCTCCCAAGCCTGCGTAGTTTTCTCTGAGTTCGCCAGTTTCCTCGCACATTGCAAAAACATGCATCCATTTACTCTGATGCCAATGTTTTCTGTACCTTATGGCAGATTTTTCTCTTTGCCGAAGACTATTAGCACTTGTAGAGCGAGGACCTGTGCCACAGTCGTCAACTGCACCCTAAAATCAGATCATTTTGTATTTTAGACATTACACACTACACAGTTAAAGATGGTCCAAAAAAGAAAAATGGATTAATGTATTTCAACTTACATAATACTCTTTAAAGAGCTGACCAGCTCATTCCCAGAGGTACGTATTGGGGCGTATTGGTCGTCTTTACAGAAGACTCCAGGAGGTAACTCAGGTTTGACCTTCAGCCACAACAGAGTGTTGGGTGTGAGTGCTTCCAAGTCGTTGAGGTCGGAAGATGTCCTTGTGATAGGCCTGCTGTTTATAACTGCTTCAGCCTCACCAAGCAAGGTATATTGACTTTCTTCACCCGAAATTTGTTCTTTTACAGTGACATTCAGGATTTTTCTCACAGACCAAATAAGTCGCTCACAGCTTCCTCCGTGGTGGGAACCTGCTGGGGGATTGCTATGCCACTGAATACCTTTTTGCAGCAAGTGTTTCTCGATTTACTTAGTGTTCCATTCTTTGATTGATTTCTTCATTTCACTGTCAGCTGATCTAAAGTTGGTTCCGTTATCAGAATACATCTCTCTCACTTGTCCTCTTCTGACAAGAAATCTTCGGATTGCGTTGAGACAAGCATCTGTGTCACGTGAAGATGCAATTTCCAGATGTACGGCTCGTACAGCGAGACATGTAAAAATCACGCCGTATCTCTTTACTTGTCCTCTAACCCTACTTACTTAGAATGGACCAAAATAATCAACGCCAATTCTCTTGAAAGGCGGATCGTCAGGTAGCACTCTTCTGATGACTCTAGCAGCTCGAGGTATCCAAAACTGTTGATGCAGATTAGCCATCATGTGGTTCCTTCCAGCGTGAGCTGTAATCTCATGAATGTATCTCAGGACTAGCTTTGTGTTATGTGAATCCTTGGCAAGATGGCTTGCTGTTTTGCTGTTTCAGGCATGGCTGCGTGGCTCAACTGTCCACCAACCCTCATGACACCATCTTGAAGTACTATATTGAACTTGTAAAGTGGGCTACTTTTCTTCACCCTTTTTTGTTTTTCAAATATGGCTAAATCTTTTTTGAAACTTCGCCTTTGACAGTATTTCACAAGTTCTCTTTCTGCTTTATCCAAGTCGTCGCAGGTCAAATACTTTCCTTTGACAGTTCTCTTGAATAAATTCATCTTGCCTTCTTCACCTAATGTGATTAACTCCTTTCTATTTTCCTTTACTCTGTCAGTAAGTCTTTCAGCTTTAGAAACCAGGCTACGGCCTGCTTCAATGCTGTCCAAGACGAATAATGGTTCATCCACTGGCCCAGAGAATCTTTGGGCTACAGTGACTGAATTACATGCACTTGAGTCACTCATTTGACCTCCAGGTCATTAATTGGTAATTTGAAGTGGTTTTTGTGTTTAACTAAATTCCTGGACACTGCCTGATTTTTTTCAGAGCTGTACAACCACTAGAAAGGGTGGTTCCCACAATGTGAGTTTTGCTCAGGTGGCCCAACAATGTCACAAAAACAAGTAGGGGTGTGTGTGTGTGTTTGTATAAGCTACATGTTGGGGACCAACATCGGACAGCACACCCACTGTAGGGGACCAAAATTTTTGTGGGGACCAAAAATCTGGGCCCCACAAAAAAGAGCATTGAATTCAGTGATAAGAAGCTCAGGGGGAGGTCCTGTCAAAGTTTCAGGGCTTCCCAGGAAGGTCACAAAAACAAGACGAGTGTGCTAGAAATGTGTGTGCGGAAAAATTACTCAGGATCGCTGTCTAGTGGTCGGTCCCGGTACTGCACTTACGCACACTTCACACACTCGGCTGGTCTGCGCATGTGCAGGACAGTCTGCTTTATGTCAGGCAGCCACCCTCCCCTCCCCCACAGCCCAACCCGAAAAATTGAGATGTTAGTTAAGTATTTATTCCTATTATTGAGTGAGATTACATATTTTTACTTGGCAGCTGGCACAACAGCTAAGCTTGGAGCACAGTTATTGCAAAATAAAATAAATAAACAGTAACAACAATAACGATTGTTAATATTGTTATACTTTATAGCGTAACCTATTTATACTAATTTTCTGTATGCAATTTCAAGTGCAACTAATATAGTTGTGCATATAGATAGCCACCAAACTCCATACATTAGATAAAAATAAGAGCCACGATGTTAACCAATTAACAGTTCAAGAAAAAAGCAGACATCCAAGAACTTGCTTTGTTACTTTTGCGTGGCCAGAACTACAAACCCCAAAGCAGAGCAAACCCAAAACATCAGAGAAAGTACAATACTTTTGTCAAGGAGTGGTGCTGCTGCTTTGCGATCGCTGCCACCATAGTGAACGCGCTACCACATTCGTGCACACGCACACATGCCACACACCTGTTTTCCACGTCCTGTCAGTCCACTCCGTCGGTCCACATTTATTTCGTTGGTCAGCCATCACGGTTGGGTGCGCACTAGATCGCTGTTAAACCATCTTCTACGCCACAGTCCTCGTGTTCAACAAACATTTCTCCCGAACTCGCCTACCATGCACAACTCTCCACTTTCAAACCGAGCGCCGCTGTTACTTCCGGGTTTTTAGCGCCAAGCACTTGACGCTAGCGTGTGACGTCATGGCGAAATACTAGGTTTTAAAATAAAAATTTTCTTTTTTTTGTACAGTCTAAGTGCATGGGGTTATGATAGATCGAATGAGTATACCTTTATGTACTCACTAACATTTATGTTGATCATAAAATGTTGTTTTGATGAAGAAAACTGTTATTTTTTAGAATCAATTGGCTTAGGGCACTTGGGCAAACTACGGCCCGGGGGCCACTTGTGGCCCGTTAAACGTTTCAATCCAGCCCCCCAAACTTGAAAAAAATTAAATGAATAAGCCTTGTTAATGGTTTATTTTCTAAATACTGTGGTTTTTCAAAGACATATATATTGTTGTAATGCTTTTGTTCACTTTCGTTTAAAATTAAATGTATTTTAGGACTCATTGTGCCCCCCCCCCCCTCCCAATCAAAAAGTTTGCCCATCCCTGGCATAGTGGATGGGCCGAGGAGTTTAAAAGGCACACATCATGCATTTTTCAGTCAGTTTTAGCCAGGGCTTGGTATGGGGAAGACCAGCTGGTTTACATGTAATCATTAAATTTTCCCAAGTTTTATTTAAGTTAATCGGACAAAACAAAAAAACGCAATATTCTTCTGCCAGAGAGTATGTAATATTCTTCTGCCATTTTATTGTAGAGGGCCATTTTGAGCCCCTAACAATATTATTCAACCAAGAGATCATGAGTCGTCGCCCACTTACTTTCTGAAGTCAGCTGGGATGTCACGGCTGTGACCCTCGTGAGGATAAAGTGGTTCAGATGGAAAAGTAGGACTAAGGGCTTTTTCTCAGGTTTCCATGCGCAAATCCATGTATATTAGGTTAATTGGAGACTCTAAATTCTCTACTCATCAAATGACATTCGTGACCCTGATGGATAGATAAAATAGATTATTAATCTGCCATGGGAAGTCCAAGGTGTCTGGTAGAAAGAAATGCATTCATACACTCATTACACAGTCAACCAAGCAAAGACACAAAGCCTAGGGCAGGGGCGGGCAAACTTTTTGATTGGAGGACCACAATGGGTTCTAAAATATGACAGAGGGGCCGGACCAGGAGCAGATGGATGGAGTGTTTTGGAAACCTCACCTCATCTGAGAAAAAAAATACATTTAATTTTATATGAAAGTGAATAAAAGCATTCCAACAATAATATTTGTCTTTGAAAACCACAGTGTTTAGAAAATAAAACATTAACAAGGTTTATTCATTACATTTTTTTCAAGTTCGGCGGCCCGGATTAAAACTTTTAACGGGCCGCATGTGGCCCCCGGGCCGTAGTTTGCCCTCGCCTGGCCTAGGGCATAAACACATACATGTAATATCCAATCCGCTTATTCTCACAAGGATAGCGTGCTGGAGCCTACCCAGCTGTCAACGGGCAGTAGGCGGGGCACACCCTGAAGTGGTTGCCAGCCAATCGCAGGACACGCAAAGACGAACAACCATCTGCGCTCAAACTCACTCACAAATGCAACCTCCACACAGGAAAGCTGGGTCCCGGGATCGAACCCTGCACCTTGGGACTGCGAGCCGGATGTCCTAACCAGTCTTAACTCATTAAATACCAGCCATTTTCACTGGAGCAACCCACTCAATCCCAGAGTTTTCCTGGGTTTTGACTAATATTGCAAGGCCCACAGAATATTGTATTCTAATGCTATATAGACATGGAGCACACCCGAAGAAAGATGAGACTCTCTTCTTTCAACAGAAAAAAAATGTTTGTTCCTATCTTTTTCCATTCTTGAACAATCGGCATTTGAAAATAGCTAAATTTCATGAAAACTCCAATCCCTGGGGAAAAAACTGAGAAAATGAGCTTTTTGTAAACTGATGCATTTTGACCATAATTTGAACTTTGACACTATTATTTATGGCTTTTATGACACCTCTAACATCTAAATAATGCATGCCTTCTATAAAATAACAAAAAAAAGCACAAAAAATATGTTTTTGATAAAATAAATTTATTTGCACATAACACTAAACGACTGAACTGTTGAACTATGTACAAAAATGAAATACATCAGTGTCATACATACTTTTTTTTTGTGTGATATAAAATAAAACAGTTGCCTTGATGCAAGGGCACACAACATAGTTCACACCACATTCTTGTTTCACTCCGTTTGCCTTTGCGCAAACAGACCCGACACTTTCGTTGTGGTCTGGCTTTGCTGGTCCGTGGAAAATAGGCGAGCTTGTGTTTGTCCACTGGGGTTTGTGTGAAAATAATTGTCTGGGAAGTGATTGCTGGCATCCGCGATGTGCTGCAGAAGCTCATCCGTGAGAAACAGCTGCAGGAAATCAGCTGGCTCCTCAGACTCCAAATGGGCAGCGGCATTCAGTGGTCCAGGGGTTGCTGTAAAGTCGATTTTCCTCGGTTGCCATCCAGTGTGACGCCATCCGGAACCACTGCTTCCTGATGCACAACCTGTAAATTACAGAAATATAAACAATTGGAAATATATATTTATTGCTGCATTTTATTGCTGGCGTGTGAAGTTTCATATTATAATTTACCTTTCTTTACACCAACAAGACGAGGAGGAACTTTCTTGCCGCGGGATGCACAATCTGTGAATTTTAGAAAGTATGCATGATTACCACACCATTCAGTATTGTTGTTTCCTCGTCGGGGAGGAGATACGCTCGCGTCTAACTGCACATTTATGCGACATTTTCTGCCCGCAAGATGCATGATATGTACAATAAAAGCATGAGGGGTAAAACCACATGTTCAATGGTAACTTGCGAGCGCTTACCTCCTCGTTCGGGGGGATCTGGTGAGGACTCTCAGCTGCTTTGGCTATTGTCCGAAGGCAGGCGATGCAGGCCGCAAGGCACGCGCACCCTCTTTAGACGCCTGTTTGTTGTGACGACGACGAAGCGTCATCCTCTCAACCAAAGCGTCTCCATCGCCTTGATGCTTTTAGGAAGCTTTTTTTTACAAAAACGCATTCCTCGATCGTCATTTGCTTGGAGGATTTCATTGCTAACGCTACTAATGCGACTGCTGCTAGTGCTGCCGATGCTGCTGCTACCCACGCTGCTCTCCACACTTATAAGTCTACCCCAGGATCCCGCCCCCCATTTGTACCTCTGGCGCAGATTCAAGGCGGATCTTTTGCACCTCTGCCCCCTGCTGGGTGATTTTTACATGATTCACAATGCGGACAAGGCTGATTCTCAGTCAGAGGTTGCATCAGACCCTTATGTACACTATGACGTAAAAAAGACAGGAAACGTACTTATACGTCTTTGGTAGAGGGCGCCATTGCATTAAAAGACGTCTTTGTACGTCTAAGGGAGTAAATGAGTTGAACAAAGTACAGGGTCCTTCACCTGACTACAGATGATCTTCTGGGGACTTTATTTGGTTTTAATCACTTTTGGGGTCTGTATCTATGCACACTCCCTGGTTTTGCTACCTTCCCGGGTACCACATACACACTGCTTAGTTTCTCTGCCTTCGTGGGTACCACATACATATTGCTTGGTTTCTCTGCCTTCCTGGGTACGACATACACACTGCCTGGTTTTGCTACCTTCCTGGGTACCAGTCACACAAACGTCAGACGACTCAGCACATACCGACTGTCTCAGCACTACACACTTTCACTCCAAGGCAGTGCTGTGAACCAACTTACTGACAAGAGGTAGTATTTAGAATTTTAAAAAGTGCTTGAAAGGTTTTGTTCATGTAAAACCAACAGATTATGACATTATTATTATTATTTAAATCAGTATTAAACAGCATCAGCATAGGTTAAAGATATTATACAGACTATATACGATAAAAAAATACTAAACCACCCTTGCTTTTCCGTCATTTCTTGTATAAGTTAACACACAGATGTATAACATTTGTTTATACAAATATAACGATTAAAAAGTAGCTGATTAGAGTTTTAATTTTGTATTCATTAATCTGTAATAAAAATGGACATATTTTGGTTAATAAAATTAACAAGAAATAAAAGTAAAGGGTGTTCTAATACTTTTTTCAAGATTGTCCTAACATACATTTAATGTTTACAGTATATGTCTTCGGAAGAAGCGCAGCATTAGATTTTTTTTTTTGTTCTCTCTCTTTGACTTCTGAATTTGAATTTCTGTCACAGATGTGCTTGAATTCTATTTTGGATGATTTGTGTTAAACTGCACAAATATTTGAAGAGCCATAGAATTCAAGAATCACACCAGTGCTGCTACTCCTCCGAACGGGTGAACGCCCTTGATTAACAACCTGCGTTGAGGTGGCTTTTGAGATTCGTGGTGTGGGAGAAAAATCTCTGAAGGCATTCTTAGACTTCGAGAGGGTCCACAATTTTCAAAGATTCACTTCCGTCTGAATCAGAGGCCTCACTTGTATCCGGAATATATTCATCTCCACTGTCATCTGAGTTGGAGTAATAATGCTTATCCATTCCAAAGTCAGCCTGTTTTTTTAATCTAAAAAACAACAACAACGAAATATAAAGGATAGAAGGCAGGAGACCAATAAAATATATGCAATTTGCTTGTAAGATTCCCTGAAATCTATATGGGTTGTTTACCTGTATACTTTTGGTCCTCCTGAGCCTTGGGATAGTAATATGGTCTGGGTCTGAGGCGCAAAGTTCAGGGGCAGGATTTGACAATGATTCGTCAGAATCTGTGTCGTTATTCCAAGGAAGATTCAGCCCATATTTTTTGTCCAAGGGAGGAGACTGGGTTGCATCAGAGTCCAAGAGAAAATTGAGAACCCATTAAATACTTAATCCCCAGAGGAATCTGCACAGAAAAAGGTCTTAATTCTATTTGAAAAAAAAAAAAAACTAAAATATTGATGAATGATATGACAAAATAATGTAATAACAAAATTAATTGACCGTAACAAAAAGCTCCCGGGAGGAAAACTACATTAAATGTTTTTTTAACAGGGCAGTGAAAATATTGGAAAATAAAAACGATAATAAATAAAATAATATAAAAAAAGAATTCAATGTGTATCGATGGACCCATATGAAATACTTATATCGCTATGTACTTATCAGCCATATCGCCCAGCCCAATATGTAACTGCAACTTCAAAACCTCGGGCCATAACAGGATTGTAACATGGGATGCATATCTTCATTCCTAAATTTGTAGATCCCGAGGAGGCTGCTCAATGGTCCTGGTAATCTAAACCTCAACCAATTCGGTCACAGCCAATGTTCTCCATCCTTGTTAAGAAGTTTTGAAATGATTTAATAGATATACTATTGCAAACTATACCAGAATTTTAGACATTTTAAACTTTTGATCACAATTTTACCTATTTTCTAAAAATCTGAAGAATCCACATGCCAAATCACCTGCTGTAGACACATAGGTTCTGTTCTGACAGATAATTCAGTTACAGGTTGTGTACTTAAAGCCAATAAGAGGGCAATGCAGCAGTCGACAACCTGACGAAAGCTTAAGTCTCCCAATGAGAGAACTGTAGTGGCTGGTAGGTTCTTAGATTGTAACATAGTAAAGACATATACTAGGCATAACTGTATATCATATGATGATGAGGGAAAATATTATTAGCTACGATTTATGTCCAGATATATTAGAAAACTTGTCCAACCAGCACAGGTCTATCTAACTGTAATTTTAACATCTCAAGACACGACAGGATGACCACATGATACGCATACCTCCTTTTCAGAGTCTGTCAAAACTTGAGAAGGCTGCTTCGATGTTCTGGTGGCATCAACCTCAGCCGATTCAGTCATTGTCGGTTGTCCTCCATCCTAATGAACAAGTTGAATATTAATTTAATGAATTAAAAAAAGAAAATGGATCAGAATTTTACACATTTTAGGCTTTGGCCACCCAAAACAAAAACTAACAAGTTCACGAATGAAACAAAACCAATTACTTTAGCGCATGACAATTAATCTTCAGTAGAGATATGTTGTGACTGATATTTCAGTCACAGGTTGTCTTTTGAACGCCACCAGGGGCGCAATGGAGCACAGGACAGCCAAAAGTCTTCTTGTCGGACACCTGTAGTGGCTGGTAGGTTCTAAGATTATAACATAGTAAAGGCACATACAACTCCTAACTGTATTTCATATGATAATGAAGGAAAAGATGATTAGCTATGATTTATGTCAACAATAAAAATGGCTCTACGGGGTCCCCACAAACACAAACCTGACAGTTGGGTGTCAGATGGCCAACATACCTGACACGCAATTCAACTCAACTGGACCCCACAACACAAGAAAAAGCTGAGTGAGCCTCAAACCAGACATACACATTCACTGACAAATATCCTGTGACACCAGATATATTAGAAGTCTTGTCTAATCAGCACACGTCTATCTAACTGCAATTTTAACATCTCGAGACACGACAGGATGAGTACACGATACGCATACCTCCATTTCTGAGTCTGTAAAGCCTGGAGGAGGCTGCTTCGATGTTTTAGTAGCATCATAAATTTATTGAATTAATTATATTTGAGGTTGGATAAGATTTTTACACATTTTAAGCCTTAGCCACCCAAAACAAAACATAAGCTCATGAATGAAATAAAACTAATTAATTTCGCCCATGCCAATTAATCTTCTGTAGACGCGTGTTGTGACCAGTGTTGTTTTTGGCAGGCATTTTAGATTTTGTCCAAGTCATTTGGACAAAGTGCTGATTTGTTTACATCACATTTAGTCATCCCAATTCGTTATAGTTTTAGTCCAGTTTTAGTCAACGAAAACTAAAAAAAGGGTTTTAGTCCAGTTTTAATCGACGGAAACGCAAAAAAAGTTTTACCCTAGTTTTCGTCAATTTATTCACAAAGGTTTTAGTCCAAGCGGCACGGTGGCCCAACTGGTTAGCAGGATGGCCTCACAATATTGAGGTCGTAGGTACGATTCTGGCTCCGGCCTTCCTGCGTGGGTTTCCTCTGGGTAATTCGGTTTCCTCCCATATTCTTAAAACATGCATGGCAAGTTGCTTGGACACTCTAATTGCCCCTAGGCATGAGTGTGAGCGTGGATGGTTGTTCGTCTATGTATGCCCTGCGATTGGCTGGACACCAATTCAAGGGTGTACCTCGCCTACTGCCGAAGACAGCTGGGATCGGCTCCAACACCCCCCGCGACCCTAGTGAGGAGAAGCGGTACAGATAACGGATGGATGGATGGATGGGTTTAAGTCCATTTGAGTTAAAACAAGGCATTCAAGGTTTCCACCCAATAACAAAGACTTTTGGATGGACTACAAAGGATTCTTCATTACAAACAGAAAAAAGTGGCAACAGTGGAATCAATGCTCACTGCTCCAAAATAAGCAGAGAAGCAAAACATTTTGTTGGGCAACTGTTGTGGCTTTATTTCACTAAAAGCAACATAAAATAATTTATGAACCACATGCTAACAATTTTGTCTCGTCAACGAAAAAAATTCATGTACATCACGTCATGTTTTCGTCATAAAAGAACCTCGTTTAGCTTGTCATCGTCATTAAAAAAGGGGCGTTAACGAAGTATTTTCGTCATAGTCATCAGTGACGAAAACAACACTGGTTGTGACTGATATTTCAGTCCCAGGTTGTCTCCTGAACACCACCAATTGGGCAAGGGGGCGCAGGAAAGCCTGGGGTCTTCTATTTTTACAGTATAGAAAGGCTAAATATCAAATTGAAACAGTGTTTTATATCATGAATATACAGGGTTGGTGCTGGTTCTGGTAGGGAAACCACAACATAAAGATGTCCTTAATTAGTCCCACAATGGGGATATTTGCAATATGGCATATGATGGCCTAACAGGGCCACCGCCCAGAAAAGAGTAACGCAGAACTTTGTAATACTGTCACTCCCTGACCAGTTCGTTGTTCCTGAAGAGCCAAACTTTGACTCAGACCCACAAATTTGAATTACAGATAGTGGACAATGGAGAACTCCCCCAGTCAGTCAGCATGTTCAACTTCCATAGAAACCTCAACATACATTTATTAGATTGCCAAACTAATTGGAAACTACATCACCAGAACACCACAAGTGGGCTCTGTTATTGTACTTAAAGATGCATCTTACAAACCTGTGTTCTCCAAGGCCAGCTGGTCCATAGTCTTAAGTTATTTCTTCGCCAACATCAATGTCTCGGAGCGCAAACAGACAGAGGTGTGGTCTGTCCTCTGTTGTCTTCTTCTTCATTTTACAGTTGGGGTGCATGTGGTCATCATTAACCAGTCTTCCCAGACTGCCATCTTCTTGAGCGGCATCAACACTTAAAATAGATTTAAAAAAAAAAAAAACAATTATTCAATCAATGTCAGAAATTAATCTTTGAGACAATCTTGTGTACACAAAACATAAAAATAGGAAATCCACAATTTTTAAATCTTCTAAATCAAATCATACAAGAAATTTCTATTGGAATCAGACCCTATTAACAGCTTGTCTTTGAGACTTCATGGTCTATATTTTCATTTGTACAGATTCAACGCATGAATAAAAGTAATTACCGTATTTTCGCAGTCATAAGCAAACAAAGCGCCCTGTCAGTCGATGCGTCCATTAAATGGACAAAGTACCACTCACGTCCATCAGCCCTTGTCATCAACGAGCTGTTGGAAGTGCATGTTAGCACACCCTGCTGGGCAAAGAGTGAGTTGTCCATGCTTACAATCGACCGTGACAAATACACCATCTGACTATAATGTTTGGGTGATGGTGTTGGAAAAAGCTGGACAAAGGGCAGCTGTCCACAATGTTTTAGTCTGTCTTATCATTTATGTTATTGCAAGCAAGAAACGTCCCAGGTTTAGACAACAGACAAAAAGTCCAAAGCATAACAGCACATCTCTTTAAACAGCCATGCAAATCTCTCTAAACAGCTATGGGATTGTGGGTCTCTGCTCCCAGAATGCATTGCTTGAATTAGCTAAGGCTGAGTGGCTTTTGTATTATTTTCATTTTTTTTGGGTATATTGATGGCATGAGAGATACATGTTTGTGTTAATCTTATTTCTATGTTTCATTGTTTGCTTGTATGATGAGTTTTTTATTTTTTTTTGAAACCGTGACTCTAAGGAGTGTGGTGAGCAGCCAAGTCCCTCCCCTGACGTTGCTTTGTAGGCTATTGCCAATGCACCTAATATTGGCCTGAGCCATTGTCAGCTATTGTCAATAGAGACTTGGCGTCTGCTGCAACAATGGGGTGATTGCTCATGTTATTGGGGCATAGTAGGCTGCTATCGGCTGTGTCAGTGTGGGCAGCTCTGCCAAGTTCATGCTATGCTAACAGCAGCTGTGCTATCGTCTTGTCAGGCGGTGCGTCCAGTATATGTTACAAAGACAGAAATAGCGGCCTCAACAGGTGTTGCGCCCTTTGACACGGCGCGTCTTTTGGGTGCGAAAATACGGTATACATTTTTGCTTAGAGAATGATTTTTCCCCTAACACTTATGGGATGAGTATGTGTTTATTTTTTTAAATAAAAACAAAAATAAGATAACATCTCAATCTTTGCCTCACCTCCAAGTTTTTTCTTGCCGGCGGAAGTCAAACAAAAAGACAGTGCCTCTTCCATCCATCTTCCTGCGTTGAGATTTATCAGAATCTATCAATTTTCCTCTGTACTCCATAATAAAGAATAAAGTCGTCTTTCCTGAAAGGGGCCTTGGTAAATACTCCTCGACCTAGTTAACAGGGAAATCAAGATAGCTTCGTCATATTTTTAAGCACACAAATAAGGAGTCATCATATTCATTTGGGCCACTATACTAATGTAGGGTGGTTTGAAACATTGCTTCTTGTGAGGGATAGAGCAGAGCCCTTCTTTATGATTTTAAAGGAACAGACCAGCCAAAATTCATTTTCCAGCATTGCATTAGCCAGTATGTATTAGGACTGAAAGTACAAATGTCAATGGCACCTGGTTACGTAAAAAAAAAACTTTAAGATTATTTAGTTTCATAACAATGACATACACTGTATACACAGTCATATTGGATCGCGTCACGTGATCTCTGTGACGTATAACGTGCTTTACACTAGACTATCAATATCGGACTTGTTCACTGGTCTATTGTGGTATAAAAATGCCGGAGGGCGTCATCAAGTACAGCCTTAATTTAGATAGAACTCCTACCATCAGGTTTCACGCTCACTGAAATAACTTGAAACTGACAAAAGAAAAGGTCAAGACACTCTTAATGTAAAATAACCACTTAAAAAACGATGTCAGCTTGGTTATCAGAAAACAATAATATATCTTAGCAAAAGCGTTAACATCATACCTTTAAATGAGTTTATATACTTCGCTTCTAACTCTGCAGTCTTGTCCAGACCCTTGACTGCATGTTCAATAGTATCCTGCTTTGGGGACTTCCTGCATCTCAGGGAAGGCATTGTTTATTCTATAAAGAAAAAAGACAGTTTTGTGTTGAGAATTATTAATACTATAGGCTAAATGGAGTTTTAACAATATCAGTGTAAGAAAAATAAATTATAAATTAAAAAAATATCAATCCCTCCATCCCAATTAATGATTTCAACCATAATAGTTTATATTGAAGTTTAAACAACAGACAGACAGATTTATGCAGTGTGACTACAAAAATCTTACCAAAATTGCATTCACAGTAACCTTTGCTTTAAGAATCATGTAATTAACCAGTGAACATCGTGTCTTACACAAAAATTAATGACAGAAATTATCATGGTACTTGCATTCTGTTGTTCTATAACAAAAGTGCAAGCTGTTAGCTCCGCAAAGCTAACGCAACAAGCTAGCGTCCCTCGTGCTCACATTCAATGCAAACCTGACCACCGGATGAAAATACGCGTCGGTTTAGTTCTTTAAATGAGTAAAAGCACCATGACGTTTTATAATTATTCAATGCTTAACTGGAGCTCGTCAATTATGTCGATGTAGGAGCACATGTTTGCTAGGCCAGTGTTGTAGGCCCACATCCATGGTGCTACTTTGTATAGTGTTTTCCACACAACTATCTCTAACCATGAACAAATGCACTCGAGGCATGTTTTGAATAAAAACAAACGAAAAACACTTACCTCTCCGTTTCAACAGCAGTTCGAACTTCGAAGTGGTGATATTCTCCAGCGTTAAGCACCTGCTCGAACTGCGAATAGGTCAAATTCAACAGCGTCTTTTTTCTGTCTTAATAAGGACGCGATGAGAGGAGGAGCGCTTGCCTTTTCGTCAGCACGCCCCGCGCGGGTGGTGCTGCTTTATCACTCTCTATCTGTGCCCGCCCGCCGGCATGTCGATAGAAAAATAATATTCCTTCAAACATTACTTTCATCTTCTTAACGTTTTGTAGTGAATTTAACAGGTTCACCACTTTTTTCAAATACACCAATGGAAAACAGGTCTTAATTGAGGAAACATACAAAGAGCGTCTCACAAACACCTTATGATGAGCAATGTAATTTGATCACGTTTTTTGTCACTGCCTGGACGTCGGTTCACTGGCCTGGTGGCAGTGGCTTGTAGACACTGTCACTGAGTGGGAACGGATCTCAAGGTGGGTCAAACTAACCCAAGCAGTGGATCGGTCCGTTTTTTAAATTTATTAATTTTTTTATTTTATGTATTTATTTATTATTTAATACAAGGGCTTCGGCTCACTACCAGTGGGCGGGACCAAAGAATTTGGGTTTCCTTTGAGCTAGGAGGCAGTCAAAGGCAGTCCAATCCCCGGCAACATAAAGCGCCTAGCTCTGGGGACATGGAATGTCATTTCTCTGGTAGGGAATGAACCCGAGCTGGTGTGTGACTAGACCAGTGGTTCTCAATTATTTCCTGTCATGCCCCCCCTACCAAGAAGAAAACAATTCGCACCCCCCCCACCACAATTTTTTTTTACATTTCGTACTAATGTACATGTTCTTTGCATATTAATGTTAGATTGTCAATAAAATATCTTACCTTAACAAAGCTAAATTGATAAAAAAATATATCATTTTGAGAACGACTATTGTGAGGATCTCGAAACTCAGTACTCTGTGGTGCTAATATTGATGAGATGATAAATATGTTGAAGCCACAGAACAAAAAGATTAGATATTGTTTGGAAATTAATGACGTACATAACAAAGGAATATCAGCCTTGATTGGAGTACATTACTGCATTTAAATTTTTAATAAAAATGAAACAATTATTGATGTTATGACCACTATGAAGAATTTAAAAAAACAATATATAGGGATAATTATAGTTTTCATTTTGTTATGTTTAGTCTGTTCATGTTGCATTATTTTTATGACAAAGATGATGGTTAATCGTAGGTTTGTTGCCCAAATGTACCGTTACAACCTGATTAATGTTGAGAATGACGAACTCAAACTGGACGCTAAAACGTAAAAACACATGGACTTCTTGCCCCTGTCCACACACGTGCACACACACACACACCATACACGAAGATCCGGGAGGTAAGGACGGCTGTCCTCTCCTACAACGAGGCAAGGGCCTCCACCAAGTCACCCCAGGGACAAGTTTTATTCCCTGATGGTCATCAAATTATGAGGATCTCATTCTACGCCGGAAGGGAGGAGGGGAATTTTTCCCTAATGTGAGGTTTTCGCTCCTCCACTGATGATCACACTGTTGTATGATTTCATTATGATGATCTGTCTTAAAGCCGTAAGGACATGATTTTTAAATCCACAACAGGGGGGAAATGTAAGATGGGCTGAGGATAGGTAATCAGTTTGTGTATTCATAATCATGTTTTTATACACTCATTAATGTTTAACACACACAGAGACACTTACTTGTTATTTTAACACACACACACACAGACACCGTATCCTGAAGATGTGTTTAGTTAAACTGACCTTGGGTTATGATTTTCTGCCTGCTGGAGTCCCTGGTGATTAGTTATTGATGCTTTAGTTAAACTGACCTTTATACCGTGAGTTATTGATGTTTTCTGTCTCTTGGTGATTAGTTGTTGATGCTTTTCTGTCTTCTGGTGATTAGTTATTGATGAGTTAGTTTCAATAAAAAGGCAGAACGGAGGGTGAGAGTCAGAGGGTGTGCGGGATTGAACTGGCAAGACGGCTGTTTCGCCTCCTGGCTCCCTCTCCCATTCTGAATGGCACAAAACGAAAACTTTAGTAAGTTATTTCAGTCTAAAAAAAGGCGTCAGGGCATTTTTAAACCGGACAGTAAGTCGTCACTGTCTTGGTTCCTTTTTGTGCCTTGACCCATCCCGGAATTATTGAAAGGATGCAGTCCTATTTACAGGCCCCAGTGACACCCCAGGTTTCTGTTGTTTGTACGAGGGCGCTTAATAGGTACTGCTATTCACAATCGTCTTAGGCTGTTTCTTTGCAGAAGTTTATGGACAATGTGTAGTGCTGTAGGATGCAGTCTAGAGCATTCTTGACATTGAAGCTTTTGTTTCCAGCAACTGCTAATGCGACCGTGCATCAAACATGCAAAACACAGACCCTTGCTCCTCAAGAAGTCAATCTTATCCTTGTGATGCTTTCTCCTAAATTCCTTACAAATTGTGAGACTGTTGCTCTCCATTACAATTAGCACATGGTTTGGCAATAGCATCCACTGAAACAGGTTCTGCCTTTGGCGTGGTGGTTTTGTTGTTTTCCATCTTGGCGGGCACAATGACTGTTGTGAAGACTTTCTTTGATTTTGGTGTTTCTGTGTGTTGTGATTTTGTTTTCTGTTTTATAGAATCTTTCGTGCTTGTCAACAAAGTCAACAAAATCCTTAAACTTCACTCTTCTATTTGTTCTTTCTTGGAGATTGCAGGCAAATTTTCTCCAAGATTCTATAAGTCTGTATGGAAGTTTGTTTGCCAATGCCTTTATATTAGCCATGTTGTCCAAGTCCTCCATGTAATTAACATCTGCCATTATGTTCAAACAGCCCATAAGGAATAATGTGAAAGACTGAAGTGCAACACCATCTTCAGACTTGATTGTTGGCCAATCCATGGCTTCCTTTAAATATGCTTCTGCTATCATGAAGTCATCACCATAAAACTCCTTCAAGATTTGTTTTGCTTTGGTATATCCTGTCAGAGGTTCCATATGGATGCAGCTCTTCACCAACTCATGTGGTTGTTCACTAGTATACTGCAGCTAAAATTGAAGATGATCACGGTTATCACTTGTACGGCCTTCAATCCCATGTTCAATGGCACCTATACAGGTTTTATAATGCAGAGGGTCGCCTTTAAACGTAGGAATGGAAAGTTCGGGAAGTAGCGATGCTTTTTGACTCTTTGCTAAGTATTCTGCGACACTGGCTTGCTGTGAGATTGCTTGGCAAAGGCCATCAAGCACATGTCCCTGTTGTTCTCTACTTTCTGTCTGATGTGGAAATCTAGCCATTGGAATAGTCGAAGTGGGAGCATTTCAGGTCAACACTGCTTGTTGCTCTGATAGGCTGTGATGGTAATTGAATGTTTTTCCTTGTTTAAATTGTAACACACTCATCAGGAATGTGGATACCATCCTCCTGGGTATTTTCATATCTTCTCAAGACATCCAATTTAGCATCAGACTCAGGGAGTGCCGTTTGCATTGCATGCATTTGCTTCTTTGCCTTAATTGCAGCTTCTTCTTGCTCAAGTGCCAACCTTTGTTGTAAATCAGCAGCCTTTGCCTTTAAACATGCTCGTTCCATTTGAGCCTTTAATTTAATTGAAGACGTTGACAGAAGTGAGCTTCTGTCTGTTAGATTCTTTACTTCTACTTCTATGGGTGTAGTTAGTTGATGCAGATCTACTATCATCAGGTGATATTTGTTTATTGCATCCTTCCTCTGCACGTTTCAAAACGTCCTTCTTCCATTGCTCACATTTCCATTAATTACATTTTTTGGATCAAACCAGTTATTTTGGTCATCGGCAAAATCCTCTTCAGTCTTTAAATTTTGCACACCGGAATTGAGGTCCACAAATTCTTGCTCCATGCCGCTAAAGCAAACACGAAGCTCAGTTTTTTACAGCGTCAACATTTGCATCATCCTCCATCAATTGTTCAATTTGACGTTGCATGGAGGTCAATTGAGCAAATTTGCACCTGCGTGCCTGCATCCGTTTAGGCTTGTGATCTTCTACAGCTTTTCTCCGTCATTTTTAATGTCCGCTTTCCACTGTCTTGTTCCTCCATGTCAATCCACAATCAAGCAAACAAAAACGTCAAACTGACTGTAGCGTCTCAATTTGTAGGTCAGCTGAATGACGATCAAAGTTTTAAGCAGTTTACTCACGCACCTGTTACGTGCACGTCCTTGTTAACTCGCGATGCTTGTCAAGTATGGACGCATGCTAACAGCTAGCAGCTCATTGTCCCGACTGGAAAGTTGCTCCTTAGCTGTGATGTGCCTAGGGTTACACTATCTATCATTAACAAACACAGCCAGCCCTCCTCTTTCCTCTTACCGCTTTCCAGTGTCCTGTCCGCAAGTAGTATTTGGAAGCCGTCAAATTCCACGACGGTGTCCGGCGTTAGGTCTGTTAGCCATGAATCCGTGAACATCAGCAAGCTAGCTCATTGGAAGTTCCTCTCGTGCCGCGTCCATTTTCTTGGGAAGGTATCTAACATTTCCCATAAAAACGGACAGGAGGACGGGGTGGTCACGCCTCCTCTTTGCCTGGCGTTTCGCCCCCGCGCGACATCCCCCGTCTCTTCCTCCTCAACTCGTGGGGGATATCGGGTCTCGCTCCGGGAGTCGGCACGGGGTTAGCACGAAGTGCTAACAGCTGATCTCTTGTGTAAACGATTGATCCGTAGCTCCCAGTGACATCTCCGGACACGATCACGCAAAAAACAGCCCCCAGCAGCAATAAAACCACCGCAATTTGGATGTCCATTGCTGCGATGAGGTAAAATAAATAAAACTGGGTAAAGGAAAAAACACGCGAAAAAGGCTCAAATAGTGAGCCGTGCTGCTTTAGCAGGTAGCCACTCGCGTGGTGACGGAACCGTAAAAACAAATGTGGTCCCATCAAAATCTGATGGGATATTTAAAAATAAAAGCGTGAAAATTTGCTTATTTGTCTGTCGTCACCAATGATTAAAAAAATTAAAATCATTACAAAATCCTCAAGCTATCGTGATACCAGACAAGTTCTGCGGGACACCAGACCACCCCAGTTGTCCACAAAAAGTGGTCACTTCAAAATTTGATGTGGCATTTAAAAATAAAAAAATCACCTGAAATATGCACTGTGATCAACACTGATTTAAAAGAAAAATCTTTAAAAAATATCCTCAAACTATCGTGATACCAAACCAGGATTGGGGATACTAGACCACACCAGCTGTCCACCAAAAGTGGTCACATCAAAATGTGATGTGGCACTTCAAAATAAAAGTAGCCTGAAATTCGCTTATTTCACGGTCATCACCACTGAGTTAAAAAAAAAATAGCTCGAGCTATCGTGATACCAGACCAGTTTTGTGGGACACGAGACTACCCCAGCTGTCCATAAAAAGTGGTCCCATCGAAATCTAATTTGTAATTTCAAACTAAAAGTTGCCTGAAATCTGCACATTTCACTGTCATCATGCCTGACTTTAAAATTTCATTAAAAAATATCCTCTAGCTATGGTAATACCAAACCAGGTTTGGAGGACACAAGACAACACAGCTTTCCACCAAAAGTAGTCCCATCAAAATGTAAGGAGGCATTTTAAAATAAAAGAGCTGGAGCTGTCGTAATACCAGACTAGTTTTGTTGGACACTAGACGACCCCAGCTGTTCATCAAAAATGGTCCCATCAAAATCTGATGTGTAATTTCACAATAAAAAAAAAACCCACCTGAAATATGCACATTTCATTGTCATCAACACTGATTTTAAAATAATCATTTCAAAATACCCTCGAGCTATCGTGATATCAGAACCATTTTGGGGGACACTAGACAACCCCAGTTGTCCATCAAATGCGGTCCCACCAAAATGTGATACGGCATTTCAAAATAAAAGTAGCCTTAAATCAGCATACATCACTGTTATCAGGCCTGACTAAAATATCATGACAAAATATCCTCCAGCTATCATGATACCAGACAAGACATATTTCACTGTCATCACCATTGATTTAAAAAAATTAATTAAAAACTAGAGCTGCGAGCAGCTATAAAGAGCCCTCGCCACCCGGACAACGTTGGGGTACTGGCACGTTGGAAATGTGAAATATTTCCGAGAAATAACGTGAGGAATCTTCAAGAGGAATTTGCTTGTAGTTAAAGTTAGAGCAGCTTTTGTTTTCAAAGCCTCGTCAATGTTTGAAGTAAATTTGTTGGCAGGCACTACAGGTGCATCAAATCAAAGACTAATAGACTGAAAAACATTTTCTTTCCGAGAGCCATCACCATTCTGAACTCTCACACACATGCACACACACACGACCACCCTTACCTTGCTGAACAGCGACGTATTGTGTTGTATTTCTCCAATTTCATACTATTTTCCATCACAATATTTATTCTCTTATTTATCTAATTTATATATTTGATTAAATTATTGTTGTATTGCACTGGAGAGGGGAGCTCCCTAATCTTGTTGCACACTGTACAATGACAATAAAAGGATTTCGGATTCTGATAAATTTAGAATGGCCGACTTCCTGTTCAATTTAGCATACGGCTCCATGAGACTTTTTATTAGGTCTTGGCTTTGTACACACTTCATCAAATTTTCAGTTTGGTGAAACAGAGATATGGGGCTGTTTTTTTTTGTTGTTTTTTTTTTTCTAGGGGGCGATAGCGAGCCATTTTTAAACAACTGTACGACAAAATAATAAAATATTGTGAATATTGAATCAACTCCCGGTTGAGTGGACGCTGGCACGTTTGGCTGCCACTGCTCACCGGTAACTCTCAGAAATTTTTTGGATCCGCTTGTTGTACCTGCTTTAGCAGTTTACAATCCCTCCAGTTACAGTGATTTTATTTATTATTATCTGTATGTTGAGCGATCCCGATTCTCATGAATGCCACCCACCGATTGCATAGTCGCTGACGCGTCTACTGTGGCTAAAGTTTAGCTTACCTATCAAAGTTAGCACCTGTCTGCCATGTGGACCCGCAGGCCAGTCTGCTTCTCGCACTTCTGCCTGTTCCTGTCATGTCATCAACCTGTGTCAGGACAACTTCAATCCACTGCCGCTGAACTCCGCTGGATTTACCGACACATGCCCGAGGGAAACGCACCACCACCACTGCTCCTCCTCCCGAACATCGCTCGTCGACCCTTGAAGGATTGTATGGCAATTACCGGCATTTTAAACATTTATGGGACAGAATGTCAATTATTTAATTTAGCAGGTTTATATTTACTGAATATGCTATGATCGCAAAATTCCGGACGAACTGGCGAGGCTGCCCGGCTCACCGTGGCTTGTCATCGGGACCGGGAGGCGGCGCAGGCGACGCAGAGAGAGGAAGCAGAAGCGGGGCTGCAGG
This sequence comes from Idiotropiscis lumnitzeri, assembly GCF_059441095.1. Taxonomy (NCBI): domain Eukaryota; kingdom Metazoa; phylum Chordata; class Actinopteri; order Syngnathiformes; family Syngnathidae; genus Idiotropiscis; species Idiotropiscis lumnitzeri. The sequence goes on from NW_028283685.1 coordinate 376,393, forward strand.
TCCGGTGTCTTGCAACGGCTGCGACGGCAGCCCCATAGGCAACCACTGCCGAGTCTGTACCTCACCAACGCCAGATCCGTGGTCCACAAAATCGACGACCTGGGATTACAAATCCTGGGAAACCGCTATGTGCGAGACAGCAGTGTGATCGTCGTCACGGAATCCTGGCTGCACGCAGACGTCCCCGATGCTAGCATCCAGCTGGCCGGGCGCTCGCTACATCGCGCGGATCGGACAAGGGACACCGGTAAGAGACGGGGCGGGGTGGCTCTGTGTTTACGTGCATGAGAACTGGTGCGGCGATAGCACGATCGTCGAGAAGCACTCTTCCCCCGACATCGAGTTCATGTCCGTTAAATGCCGGCCTTATTTTCTCCCGAGGGAGCTAACGGTCGTGATTGTCACAGCTGTTTACATCCCTCCCGACGCTAGCACTAGCACGGCGCTCTCGCTACTCGCGTGCGTCATCAATAAACATCAGTGGGCCCACCCTGATGGCGTTCACGTAGTAGCGGGAGACTTTAATAAGGCCAATTTAAAGACTGTACTCCCAGAGTTTCACCAGCATGTCAAGTGCCCAACGAGGGGAGACAACACTCTCGACCATGTGTACTCGAACATCAAGCACGCATACAGGGCCCTCCCACTCGCCCCCCTCGGCCAGTCAGACCACCTGTCCTTGCAGCTCGCACCTGCATACATCCCTCTCAGGCGCAGATTCAGGCCCACCACAAAGACTGTGAAAACCTGGCGTGACGGCGCCATGAGTGAATTACAGGACTGCTTTCAAGACACAAACTGGGGCCTCTTTGATCATCAGGACCTTGATGTCTACACACATTGTGTAGTGGACTACATCAAGTTCTGCATGGAAACTGTGTCCCTACACAGGACTATACGGACCTTCCCAAATGCGAAGCCCTGGATGTCCAGCAGGGTTCGCTCTCTCCTCAAGGCCCGTGACGCTGCCTTCAGGTCAGGCGACAAAGCCCAGTACAGGGTGGCTCGTGCTGACCTGAGCAAAGGCATCAAGCTAGCCAAGGCAACCTACAAGGGGAGGCTGGAGGCCCACCTTGCCAGTAACAGACCACGGGAGGTGTGGCAGGGTCTACGGAGCATCACCAACTTCCGTGGCAGCAGCACGACCTCTGCAGACCCGAGTGCATCGCTGGCAGAGGAGCTTAACTGCTTCTTTGCTCGCTTTGACTCGCCCCAACCGTCACACCCCCGCACTTCATGCTCCAACTCCCCCCCACTCACCGTAGAGGAACACGATGTGAGGCGCGCGCTCCTGGCTGTTAACCCCAGGAAAGCTACTGGACCCGACGGAATACCAGGCAAGGTCCTCAAAACATGTGCCCACCAACTGTCACATGTATTCTGCAGGATCTTCAACCGCTCCCTGGCTCAAGCAGTCATCCCCTCCTGCTTGAAAACTTCCATCATTATTCCTGTCCCCAAAAAGTCACCAGCCGTCCACCTGAATGACTACCGTCCTGTTGCTCTCACACCAGTCATCATGAAGTGCTTCGAGAGGCTGGTTCTCCAGCACATCAGGGACTGCCTTCCTCCCACTCTGGACCCCTACCAGTTTGCATACTGGGCTAACAGATCCACTGAGGACGCCATCAACACTGCTCTGCATGTTGTGCTGGGCCACCTGGAACAACAGCAGAGCTATGCAAGGATGCTCTTTGTGGACTACAGCTTGGCATTCAACACAATCATCCCAGACATCCACGTCGCCAAACTTGACATTCTCGGCCTCCCTGCCCTCACACGCATCTGGATTAAGGACTTTCTGACCAACAGACCCCAGACTGTGTTGCTCGGCCCCTACACGTCCTCCACCTGCATGCTGAGCACCGGTTCCCCTCAAGGATGCGTGCTGAGCCCTCTCCTATACGCCCTCTACACCTACGACTGCAGCCCGGCCCATGGCAACAACACCATCGTCAAGTTTGCTGACGACGCGACAGTGGTCGGTCTGATCTCGGAAGGTGACGAGACAGCCTACAGAGAGGAGGTAAAGAGACTGACAGCTTGGTGCAAGGACAACAGACTGCACCTTAACACTGCAAAAACAAAGGAGATTGTCGTCGACTTCAGGAGGAACAAGACGGTGCCGCCCCCCCTCTGCATCGAAGGCGTGTGTGTGGAGAGGGTCCACACGTTCAAGTTCCTGGGAGTACAGATCTCCGACGACCTTTCTTGGACTCACAACACCACAGCAGTGGTAAAGAAGGTCCACCAGCGTCTGCACTTCCTGAGAGTCCTCAGGAAATTCAACCTGGACAGGAAGCTGCTGCTAGCCTTCTACCACTCGTCCATTGAGAGCCTGTTGACGTACTGTGTCTCCACCTGGTACAGCGGCTGCACTGAGGCCGACAGAGTGAGGCTCCAGAGGACAGTCAAAACAGCGCAAAGGATTATTGGCTGCCCTCTCCCCTCACTGTCGGACATCTACACCGCCCGGTGCCTCAGAAGGGCTCTCAACATCGTCAAAGACAATACCCACCCAAACTCACACCTGTTCGACCTGTTGCCCTCTGGCAGGCGCTACAGATGCATCAAATCGAGGACCAATAGACTGAGAAACAGTTGCTTTCCGAGAGCCATCTCCATTCTGAACTCTCACACACACACGAGAACACCCTTACCTTGCAGAACAGCATCGTGATGTGTTTTTATATACCCTATTCTGTACTAAATTCCATTGCACTCTCTTATTTATTAATCTAATTTATATATTTGTCTGTCTTATTGTTGTATTGCACTGGAGAGGGGAGCCTTCTAATCTCGTTGCACACTTGAGTACAATGACAATAAAGGGATTTCTAATTCTAATTCTAATTCTACTACGCATAGGAATGACTGATTGTAGTCATGGTCTTTACTGATTTATGATATTATTTTCACATGCTAAAGTTATATTACTTAGTTTATAAATGTGTGAACATAGTATTTTCATGACCTACACTCACATTCACATCATACATATTCAGTCTGCACATTACAAACTGATGACAAGCCAGACAGCACTTCATGGACAAATATGACAAAGCACATTCTCCACATAGGACATAGAGATGCAAACATACCAAATTGGGCACTGGATTTAGTTTTAAAATCGCTGCATTGGCTCCCCGTGTGTTTCAGGATTGATTTTAAGGTTCTTCAATTAGTTTTTAAATGCCTTAACGGTCTTGGGCCATCCTCGCGGACCCTGAGGTCCTCTGGCACCGGCCTGTTAATTATTCCTCGGGTGAGGACTGGAACACATGGCGAGGCTGCATTCAGCCATTCTGGTCCTCGTCGATGGAATAGCCTGCCGGAGGACATCAGGTCCGCAGAGACTGTTGATATTTTTAAAAGGAGGCTCAAGACCAGACCTGGGCATTGCACGGCCCGCGGGCCACATCCGGCCCGCCGGGTGGCACTGACTGGCCCGTATGACAGACCTGGGCATTGTATGGCCCGGGCCACATACCTTTGGTTGACTCTGACCGCGAGTGTAAGGTTAATTGGAAATTTCAAAATAAACATACTTTTTAATTTCACCTCATTCATGGGCGAAAGCTGCACTGCTTTTATTCTGAAATTGTTTTTTTTTTTTATTCCCGCACAATGTGCGTCGCACATAATGACGTAATGCGTTTATCAAGACATGCGCGCGATTGAATCACAACAAGACAACGTTCGTCCTCAAAAATGTCCGCTCAGGCTACAAAAAGAAAGGTAGATGCCGAATGTAGAATTTTCAACAAAAATTGGACAGCGAAGTATTTATTTACTGAAGTTAGAGGTAAAGCTGTGTGTTTAGTTTGCGGGGAGCAGATCGCCGTGTTGAAGGACTACAATTTGAGTCGGCATTACCAGACGAAACATGCAGAGAAATATAAAAACGGCACCAGATAACAATGAACTGGGACACTTTTTCTCAAAATCACAGTTCAGTGACAGTCAATATGTTGTATCTTGCTTAATGTTTGGTGCAAAAAGACAATATTGTGATGTCTTTAAAATGCTCAGAACCTTTACACAACTATCCAACAGTATATGGAACTCAAAATGTGTTTTGAAGTGAATGTGACAGAATATGTTTACTAATATGAGTCACAAATAGTAAAAAATGTTAATATTATGTCTACCATTGTGTTGAGAAATTTGAATGAATACATTTTTGTAAGGCAACCTCATTTTTTCAGTTTATTTGGTATTTAGTTTCATTGCTTAACTTTAATGCCAGCTTGTCAAAACAGTGCTATTTACTGCTTTTTAAAAAAGAAATACAATTAATATTATGCAGAATTGAGTTCAGCCTTTTGGCCCGGCCCTCCACAATATTTAATGTTTCTTATGTGGCCCCATGGAAAAAATAATTGCCCACCCCTGCTCAAGACTCACCTTTTTTGTTTGGCTTTTAAATAATTTATCTTAGTCTTTTAATTCAGGATTGTCATTTTATATATTATCATTGTCTTTAATTTTTTTTAGCTTCTTTGTCTTTTAGTATCATCATTTTTCTTATATATTTTAGCTGCGTCGTTTTATATTATTGTCTTTTAATTTTTAGCTTCTTCTCTGTCTTTTAGTATCATAATTTTTCTTATATATTTTAGCTTCGTCTTTTTATATTATTGTCCTTTAATTTTTAGCTTCTTTTTTGTTTAGCATTATCATTTTCTTTTATATATTTTAGCTCCAGTGTTTCCTCAAGGGGGGCCTCCGCGCTGGGAGGTGTGGCTGGCCTTCTCACAGGGGGCTTCATCCCGGAGGCTCCTTAGGCCCGGCGGACCGGGGCCCTCTGCACTATGTGTAGGGTCTACCCCGGTCAGTCTGGGCTAGGGGTCTGTGTGTTGGCGCAGCTCCCTGTGGGCGTGAGCCGTCATCCCTCTCAGCGCGGATGACCTACCCTGGGTACATTTTCTCATATGGTTTCTCTGTGCCTTACCCTGTCTTTCTACTAAGATGGTTTATTAAGTTGTGTGAATGCGAGTGTTCTGTGTGTGTGCGAGTTCAGGCGTGTATGTGGATGTGTCTTGTGTTTATGTTGAGTGGGTGGAATGGGTTTTAGTTTTTCGTTGTAATTTGGATGTTTTTATTGTACAGCACTTTGAGCCGCATTTTATGTATGAAAAGTGCTCTTATAAATAAAATTTGATTGATTGATTGGAGGGTTCAAGGGGACGCCATTGCAAAAACACATTCTGAAAGACATAATTTGATTTTGGAGCACACATACATGCACACTGACAAGATTACAGGGGAATACCAGCAGAAGAGACGGAGAGACTGCCCGCCGGAGAAGGCCAGCCGTGGAATACCAGTCTTGGGGACCAGCTGGGAATCAACCATCCAGACAATGATTAATCTGGAGAGGACCTTCCCTTGGACGTAGACCCGTGCCGGGGGAAGAATGTGAGGCTGGGCTGAGATAACGCACGACTCTTTTCGACTGTGCTTGCCCAAGTACATTTTCTCATGAGATTAAGAAAAAGCCGCTCAGTACTATTTCCTGAACCTCCGCCCTATTTCCTACCTACCATTCATTTCAAAAGTCCTAGATAATGTAGTCGCCACTCAACTCCACTCTCATCTCACCTGCAATAACCCTTTCAGTCCGGTTTCCGTGCACTTCACAGCACTGAATCAACTCTACTCAAGGTCACCTCTGCTCTCCTCATTGCAGCTGACTCAGATTCATTCTCCATTGTCATCCTTCTTAACCTGACTGCGGCCTTTGACACCATCTCACACACCATCCTTCTCAAAAGACTTTCTTCCATCGGCATCACCCACACCGCCCTCAACTGGTTCCATTCATACTTCAAAGACCGCACTCAGTTCATCCAGCTTAAATATTTCTCATCAAAGTCCCTCCCAGTCACCTCAGGTTTGCCCCAAGGCTCGGTCCTGGCCCCCCTATTATTTATCATATACCTCCTTCCCCTTGGCAGCATTTTCCGAAAATTCAATATCGCTTTCCATTGCTTCGCGGATGACACCCAGCTCTAGTTCTCCTGCAAACCCAGCATATCACTCCCTCCCACCTCCGTCACCTCCTGTCTATCTGAAATCAATGACTGGTTTTCTAATAATTTCATGAGGCTTAACAGCGACAAAACAGAAGTTATTCTTTTCAGTACAAAATCAATACAATCCAAAGTTGGCAGTTTTCCCATTCCTGTTGGCCCCTCCATTGTTTTCCCATCCCCTCAGGTCAAGAGTCTGGGTGTCATCCTTGACAGCACTCTATCTTTCCATAAGCATAATAACACAACCCGGTCAGCCTACTTCCATCTGCACAATATCAGTCAACACCGCCCCTCCCTTTTTCCCTCATCCACTTCTATTCTGGTCCAAGTCGAGTCAAGTCAATTTTATGTGTATAGCCCTTAATCACAGACAGTCTCAAAGGGCTTTACATAACCACAATCAACATCCACTGATCTTAACCCCCAGGAGGGCAAGGAAAAACTCAAAACCCCATTGGGGGAAAAGTGAGAAAACTTGAGAAGGGACCACAGATGGGGGGGAAACCCCCTTCCAGGATGACCAGGCTGCTTTGGATGCCAAGTGGGCAACATTTGACACATACAATGATGCTATACAATGTTAGATGAGATAATGTGAGAGTCAATTAAATGAAGTGCTGCAGGAAGATGACTTTAGTGGAGTGGGTCCTCATCCAGGACCGTAATCGCCATGGCAGCATATCCGAGGTTGAGCCTTTGATCTTGAAATAGTCAGTTTGGGGTAAATTCAGAACAGCCACTTCCAAGTGAATCACCATCACCTAATTCCCAAGCCGTGGAATTGGGAACAGAAAAAAAAGAACAGAAATAGTAAACAGGCCAACAAGTAGTTCAACGAAGTGCTGAAATATAGGGAAATCAGAAGAGGTGCTGCATGAAGACGACTTCGGCAGAGAAGGTCCCTCCCCGGTTGGTCAGTGCCGTAATCTTCATAGCAGGTCACCATCACCTAATTCCCAAGCAGGGGAAGAGGGGGCAGAAAAGAGGAGAAGCCGCAGTAAACAGGCCAACAAATAATTAAATTAGATGCTAAAGTATATAAATAAATGTCGCGCTGCAGGAAGACGACATCACTGGAACAGGTGCATGCCCAGTTTGTCAATGCCTTAAACTTCCTAGTGGGTGACCGTCACCTAATCCCCCAGCCGGGGAAAAGGGGGCAGAAAAGAGAAGATAAGAGAAAAAGCGGCAGTAAACAGGCCAACAAATAGTTCAACTAAATGCACAAGAGTATAAATGCGTCTTTAATAGTGTTTTGAACATTTCTACTGAGGTGGCGCCTCTAATACCTGAGGGTAGTACATTCCAAAGCATTGGTGCCCGAATAGAGAACGCTCTAGAACCTGTGGACTTCTTTTTGGCTCGCGGGATCACTAAAAGACCAGCATTTTGTGAGCGAAGGTTTCGGGACGGAACATATGGTACCACGAGGTCAACGAGATAGGAAGGTGCTAAGCCATGCAATATTTTATAGGCAAGTAGCAGAACTTTAAAATCACATCTCAAGTGGACCGGAAGCCAATTCAAATTGGCAAGTATCGGGGTAATATGATCAAACTTTCTCGTTCTAGTCAAGAGTCTAGCTGCTGCATTTTGAACTAACTTTTAATACTAGACATGGGGAGACCCGAGAGCAAAACGTTACAATAGTCGAGGCGAGACGTAACAAACGCATGGATTAAGATTTTTGCATCACAGGTTGATAGAATTGGGCGAATTTTAGCAATGTTACGCAGATGAACAAATGCAGTTCTAGTACCGTATTTTTGGACTCAAAAGACGCGCCGTGTCAAAGGGCGCAACACCTGTTGGGGGCGCTATTTCTGTATTTGTTACATAGATAGAACGCGCCGACTCATCGGGCGCTAACACAACCGACCAATCGAGCAGTCTCGCTGGCTGCTCAGTCGCGCTAGCGTGTTTTTAAAATGGCAGCGGGAGTTCAGTGGTACTTTATTTTAGCTTTTAACAACGTGCTGAAGTTGTCCTCATCCAAAAATGCACCAAGTCCTTGTCTTCTGTATCCAAGATAAACAACACGAGTCATTATCAGTCTGCCTCGCCATCTCGCTGCTTCGCCGTCTCGCTGCGGCGCAGCCCCTCAGGTGGGATGCCGACACAATGCCGGTGTGAGCAAGTCACTTGTCAACAAACGATGTGCGGTCACGGTGTTACATCAAAACTAAAACTATCATCCCAAATCAACTGAAAAGCATAAAAGTGTAGGCCCAGCAAAATTCTGCCTCCCAGCCTACCATACATTACCTTAGTTTACATGCATGCACACTAAAACAGACGATAGCATGGCTAGCTGTTTTGAAAAAACGGCAACAGGAGCAAAACTGCGTTTGGTTGTATTTTATTTAACAAGGTACTCACATTAAGAGTTATCAGTCATCCACAAATCCTTCAAAATCATCGTCTTCCGTATCAGACAGAAATAGTTGGGCAAATTCTCCCTCAAACACGCCAGGTTCCCTCTCGTCATTGTCCGAGTCTGTGTCGCTGCTGAGCGTCTCCCCGGATGTAATGCCGGCTTTCGCGAAAGCTCTTGCAATAGAGCTAGCAGACACGTTCGTCCAAGCAGCTACAATCCACTCGCAAATTGTGGCATAACTTGCTCTTCGCTGTCTCCCAGCCTTTGTGAAGCTGTGTTCGCCCTCCGCCATCCATCGCTCCCACGCAGCACGCAACTTCACTTTGAACGCTCTGTTTATACTTAAGTCGAGTGGTTGGAGTTCCTTTGTCAAGCCTCCCGGGATGATGGCAAGCTCTGAGTTCATATGCGTGACTTGACTTTTCACAGCGGCTGTCAGATGGGCACGCATGGAGTCACAGACCAACAGCGACGATAGGGGCATCGCGCTGCTTTGCACTGGGGGCGTGCCTTTGTGTTGTTTTGTCTCCCCTCTCCCGCCTGTTGTCATTCACACCCATCTCCCCTCTCACGTCCGCCTGTTGTCCACACCCATCGATCCCCTCTCACGCCCCCCTGCTTGTCGTAAGCCACACCCGCCTTCTCTCTATATAAGCGGTGTGCAGGCAGTTGATGTTCGCCGTCAGCCCAGCGGCGCACTTGGTCGACGCAATGGGCGCTCCACCTCAAAGGGCGCCCTGGCTTTTTTGGACGGCTTTCCGGACTTTAAAGTGCGCCTTATGGGTCCAAAAATACGGTAATATTTTTAATGTGCATTTGAAACGACATAGTTGTGTCAAATATAAGACCGAGATTTTTTGTTGAATCCTTTTGGGCAATTTATCGATACTCATAGTGGTGTCTTTGAAAAAGGTACAGATGACGCGCTGGTCCAATGATCAGCATCTCGGTTTTATCTGAGTTAAGACGCAAAAAATTGAAAGACATTCATAGTTTAATTTCGGCAAGGCATGCCTCTAATTTATAGCAATCACACGGATTCGTTATATCCAACGGCATGTATAATTGCGTATCATCAGCATAACAATGAAAACTAATGTGATATTTCCGTATAATATCACCAAGCGGTAGCATCTAGTACCAATCCCTGCGGAACTCCGCGTGTGATCTTACAAAGATCAGAAGACGCATTGCCATGAATTACACGGTGCGTCGTCTCCGACAGATACGAATTAATCCAAGAAAGCGCTGAACCTGAAATGCCAACACAAGTTTCAAGGCGTTTTAATAATATGTTATGATCAAGTGTCAAAAGCGGCGCCAAGATCGAGTAAGAGTAATACAGTGAACCCTCGGTTATCGCGGTTAATGGGGACCTCGTAGCGGTTGCTGCTCGGGCCCTAATAATAATTTCTACAAAAACAATAGGGACCTCGCCGCCGTCGCAGCTCGGGCCCTAATAACAATTTCTAGAAAAACAATAGGGACATCGCAGCGGCCACTGCTCGGGCCCTAATAATAATAATAAAAATAATAATGATTTCCACAAAAACAATGGGGACCTCGTAGCGGTCGCTGCTCGGGCCCTAATAATAATTTCTACAAAAACAATAGGGACCTTGCCGCGGTCGCTGCTCGGGCCCCAATAATAATTTCTACACAAAGTCCATTGTGGTGACCCGCCCCCTTTTAAGTAAATTCAAAGTGGCCGACTTCCTGTAAAACCTAGCTCATTGCTCCAAGAGACTTTTTTGTAGGTCTTGGTCTTATACATACAGTGAACCCTCGCTACTTCGCGGTTCACCTTTCGTGGGTTCAGTGCTTCGCGGGTCTAAAAAATATTCGGGGGCATTGTAGTTTCGCCGAGCGGCACGACAGGGCGCTGGAGCGGTTAGACGGCCGGCGTGCGCCGAAGAAGAGCGTGGGCGAAGAGGAGAGTGGACGAAGAAGAGCACGTTCCCCCGGACACGATCGGTGGCGACGTTTCGCGCGGTTCGGACCGTACCAGAGCTCCGGCCGGCGTGCGTGGCAGTTAAGCCGTAGAGGAGCACCTTCCTGTTAAGGATGTTTCTATCAAAACAAGCCTGAACAAATGAATCAACCAGCCAAGATTGTCTGTCATTTCCGCGCGGGGCAGCCCTCGAACTCCGAGGCGAAGCCAGCGTGTTCGACTGCACACATGGTTTTTATTTGCATCAGCATAAGCAATTTGAATATGCAATACATACAGAATGGAAAACTTGACATTTGACTCCATCCCACTTGCCCACCCTCTTCCTGCCTATTCTAACGGTTTCAGCTTACAAGACACCTTTTGTTCATACTTCTGCTTATTCTAACAGCAAAAGGGAGCATGTTCACTCTGAACTTCATTTGACCTGTGTAGTGTATTTTCACAAGGCTTAACATGTTGAACTTATTTTATGGCCATGACGATATTGTTGCTTTAGAAATACCAAGCCTTGTGTTGGACCTCCCTAAATGCATAAGTTACAGCCTTAAGAGGCCTCGGGCCCCAACATTATCTACGAAGGGTTAAAGAGGTCATCAACACCCCAAGGGAGGTGTTTACAGAAAAGGGTTCTGGCGTTGGGGAGTCACATTCGCGATGAGGCCGTACCTGGCACCCGTAGCTGTCGAAGGTTTAATTAGAGGCCAGAAAGATACGAATGCATGTGCAACAAAGGGGGCCTGTAAGATTAGTTATAGTTTGAAACTTGCTAAGATGACAAACTAAACAACAAAACTAACAGATGAACATACAAACTTAAATTTCTTTAACACTTCCCCGGGCACGGGCGGTGCCAAGCGGCCCCTAAGTTTAACCAAATGGAAGCTCCGGAGGAGGAGGGCATGCTCGCGTCACAGTAAGCCGAAGAGGAGCACCTTCCCCGGGCACGGGCGGTTCCAAGCGGCCCCTACGTTTAACTGAATGGAAGCTCCGGAGGAGGAGGGCATGCTCGCGTCACAGTAAGCCGAAGAGGAGCACCTTCCCCGGGCACGGGCGGTGCCAAGCGGCCCCTAAGTTTAACCGAATGGAAGTTCCGGAGGAGGTCGGGCGTGTGTCACAGTTAAGCCGAATTGGAGCACCTCTTGCGCCCGGGCACGAGCGGAGCGCGAGGCTGTCCGTTATGAAAGAATAAATAAATAAAGAATGCCACCTTTTTTTCACAGGGCACACCGGACGGCGTACCATCAGGTTAAAGTCGGAGTAATTAAATAAATACAAAAAGAATGGCTGGGGAATAAAAAAATAATACGTTTTAATAATAATTTGGTTTTTTTGTTATAACATGAATTTCACTCTCTCTCTCTCTCTCTCTCCCCGTATATATATATATATATATATAAATATAAATATTTATATATTTATTATATATATTGTATATTTTTTTTAAGCATTTTTGAAGGTGCGCCGCTACTTCGCGGATTTTCAGTTTTCGCGGGTGGTCTCGGTCCCCATTAACCGCGATAACCGAGGGTTCACTGTACTCCATAAAATTTACAAAAAGCGAGGTGAAACACTCAACCAGGGCTGCTTTTTTGAACATTTCTCGAGGGCCATGGCGAGCCATTTCAAAAAAGCTGCACAACTAACGTATAAAATATTGATAAATTTGCTCTGCCTGATGTGTGTGTCAAGTTTCACGAGTTGTCGTTCATATTTAGAACCTCATAATCAGCGTTGTTTTATTGCCGAACCGTGCAATGCCACTCCCACAACTTTTCACGAAAAAGGATGAATTTCGTATTGTGACATCCTCATGGCCGAAACAGTCCTCCGAGCATATATGAGGGCGACCTTGTTGAGTTGCACGGAGAAAAACATCCAAGAAAATAACTTGTATTAGCTTTTACCAGTTGGTGGCGCTACTACTACGATGAAAAATAAGTTGGTAGATGTCTTCAGGGCTGAAGTATCCTCAAATGTGTACAACTTCGAGAAGATAGGATCATCTGAGTCATGTTGCCGGAGCTTTTGTTGCCACAAAGTACAATCGGACTTTTCAGCACCGTAATAGCCACGCCTTTTGCCAAAACGTCACAAACTCGGCAGAGAGTAAGATCATTGTCTTGAGTCTTTTCTGACTAATTTTCAGTCGGATTCGTCAAAAGGGCACCGTGCAGTACGTGAAAATTAAAATAAAACAAATTTTTGATTCCACTTGGCGGCGCTGTGTGTATAACAAAATAATAACATTAAGATGTCTTCAGGTCGGGACATTTTATTTACAGGTGAAGGTTTGGATTTTTAGGAGCATGTGCAGGGGAGTTATTAAGCATTCATTTATTTGTATTAGGTTCATTTTGTCTTCTTATTATTGATATTTGACTGATTCATTAAAAGCAGACAATTATGTTTTAGGTAAATTTTTTACCTGACATGTTTCGGCGAGTCTTTCGCCTTCTTCAGAGTGTCGCATAATGGTGTCTTGAGACCCGTCTTTATCAGCTGATGTTCCATGAGGGTGTGACTTACCTGTCAAAAAAATTAAAAATCAGAGCAGTAAAAGAATAAGCACAACATGAACATTACAAATCAGCAATCACTGACCACTGCAAAAGGGAAAACCACATCATGGACCGGGAGAAGGGCAGGGTCATCCGCACCGAAGAGAACAAACAACAGCGCTGGATCAGAGAGGCCATTGAGATCTGCAAGCGAGGCATAAAAACCATGAACAGAGACAAGGGAGCCTTCATCCTCTCTACCACCTGGAGCAGCATCTTGGCGGAGTGAACGGACAGCGGGGGGTGTGACTTGCCTTCATTCTTGTGACAGGTAAGTCACGCCCTCATTGAACATCAGCTGATAAAGACGGGTCACAATACACCATCATGTGACACTCTGAAGAAGGCGAAAGACTTTCGTATTGTGACATCCTCAAGGCCTAAACACTCATCCGAGCAAATATAAGGTAGATTTTGTGAACCTGCCCGGAGAAAAACATCAACGAAAATAATTTGTATTTGTTTTAACCAGTTGGTGGCGCTACCACTGCGATCAAAAATAAGTTGGCAGCCGTCTTCAGGGCCTGAATATCCTCAAATGTGAAAAATTTCGAGAAGATGGATCATCTGAATCATTTTGCAGGAACTTTTATTGCCACGGAGAATAATCAGACTCTGCGGCACCGCAAGAGCCACGCCCTTCGAAGGAAAGTCACAAAAATAGGGATAGCGTAAGATCAATGTCTTGAGTCTTTTCTAGCCAATTTTCGGATTCGTTAAAAGGGCACCGTGCAGTACGTCAAAATGTAAAAAATGATATTGATTGGCGCAAGGTGTATAACAGAATATAAACATATAGATGTCTTCAGGTACCGACTCTTTATGTACATGTGAAGTTTTGGATTTTTAGCATGTGCATGAGAGTTATTAAGCATTTTGTCCATTGCGGCGAAGGAAATCTTAAGTGAAAACTTCGAAGCCCCGCCCCCGTCATATAGTATTTCGGAAACAAAAGATTTTAGCCCCAGTGTTTGTCCCAGGTCTTAAGATGCTACAGACAGAATTTTAAGGCAATCAGATGAAGCCTTTAGGATCAGGGTGCAAAAGAATGACCCATGTAAACATGCAAAAAAGGGCAAAAGTCGGACTTTCAAAAATTCATAACTCACTTCCTGTTCATATTAGACGTTAAAATATCAAATTTTTCGCCATGCCCGATGAGACTGCCAAGTTTGGTGAGTTTTTGTGCATGTTTCGGGGGTCAAAAATGCGATCGAACAATCGGAAAAATAATAATAATAATAATTTCAACAAAAACAATAGCGACTTCGCAGCGGTCGCTGCTCAGGCCCTAATAATAATAATAATAATAATAATAAAAGTAATAATATTTTCTACAAAAACAATAGGGACCTCGCAGCCGTCGCAGCTCGGGCCCTAATAACAATTTCTAGAAAAACGATAGGGACCTCGCAGCGGTCACTGCTCGGGCCCTAATAATAATAATAATAATAATTTCCACAAAAACAATGGGGACCTCGTAGCGGTTGCTGCTCGGGCCCTAATAATAATTTCTACATAAACAATAGGGACCTCGCCGCGGTCGCTGCTCGGGCCCCAATAATAATTTCTACACAAAGTCCATTGTGGTGACCCGCCCCCTTTTAATAAATTGAAAATGGCCGACTTCCTGTAAAACCTAGCTCATTGCTCCAAGAGACTTTTTTGTAGGTCTTGGTCTTATACATACAGCGAACCCTCGCTACTTCGCGGTTCACCTTTCGCGGGTTCAGTGCTTCGCGGGTATAAAAAATATTCGGGGGCATTGTAGTTTCGCCGAGCGGCACGACGGGCGCTGGAGCGGTTAGACGGCCGGCGTGCGCCGAAGAAGAGCGTGGGCGAAGAGAAGAGTGGACGAAGAAGAGCACGTTCCCCCGGACACGATCGGTGGCGACGTTTCGCGCGGTTCGGACCGTACCAGAGCTCCGGCCGGCGTGCGTGGCAGTTAAGCCGTAGAGGAGCACCTTCCCCGGGCACGGGCGGTGCCAAGCGGCCCCTAAGTTTAACCGAATGGAAGCTCCGGAGGAGGAGGGCATGCTCGCGTCACAGTAAGCCGAAGAGGAGCACCTTCCCCTGGCACGGGCGGTTCCAAGCGGCCCCTAAGTTTAACCGAATGGAAGCTCCGGAGGAGGAGGGCATGCTCGCGACACAGTAAGCCGAAGAGGAGCACCTTCCCCGGGCACGGGCGGTGCCAAGCGGCCCCTAAGTTTAACCGAATGGAAGCTCCGGGGGAGGAGGGTGGGCGTGTGTCACAGTTAAGCCGAATTGGAGCACCTCTTCCGCCCGGGCACGAGCGGAGCGCGAAGCTGTCAGTTATGAATGAATAAATGAATAAATAAATAAATAAATAAAGAATGGCACCTTTCATTTCACAGGGCACACCAGACGGCGTACCAGCAGGTAAAAGTCTGAGTAATTAAATCAATACAAAAAGAATGGCTGGGGAATAAAAAAATAATACGTTTTAATAATAATTTGTTTTTTTTGTTATAACATGAATTTCACTCTCTCTCTCCCCGTATATATATATATATATATATATATATATATATATATATTTATATATTATATTTATATATATATATATTTATATATTTATAAATATATATTATATATATTGTATTTTTTTTTTAAGCATTTTTGAAGGTGCGCCGCTACTTCGCGGATTTTCAGTTTTCGCGGGTGGTCTCGGTCCCCATTAACCGCGATAACCGAGGGTTCACTGTACTCCATAAAATTTACAAAAAGCGAGGTGAAACACTCAACCAGGGCTGCTCTGCATGTTGTGCTGGGCCACCTGGAACAACAGCGGAGCTATGCAAGGATGCTCTTTGTGGACTACAGCTCGGCATTCAACACGATCATCCCAGACATCCTCGTCGCCAAACTGGACACTCTCGGCCTCCCTGCCCTCACACGCATCTGGATTAAGGACTTTCTGACCAACAGACCCCAGACTGTGTTGCTCGGCCCCTACACGTCCTCCACCCTCATGCTGAGCACCGGTTCCCCCCAAGGATGCGTGCTGAGCCCTCTCCTGTACGCCCTCTACACCTACGACTGCAGCCCGGCCCACGGCAACAACACCATCGTCAAGTTTGCTGACGACACGACAGTGGTCGGTCTGATCTCGGAAGGTGACGAGACAGCCTACAGAGAGGAGGTAGGGAGACTGACAACTTGGTGCAAGGACAACAGACTGCACCTTAACTCTGCTAAAACAAAGGAGATTGTCGTCGACTTCAGGAGGAACAAGACGCTGCCGCCCCCCCTCTGCATCGAAGGCGTGTGTGTGGAGAGGGTCCACACGTTCAAGTTCCTGGGAGTACAGATCTCCGATGACCTTTCTTGGAGTCACAACACCACAGCAGTGGTAAAGAAGGTCCGCCAACGTCTGCACTTCCTGAGAGTCCTCAGGAAATTCAACCTGGACAGGAAGCTGCTGCTGGCCTTCTACCACTCGTCCATCGAGAGCCTGCTGACGTACTGTGTCTCCACCTGGTACAGCGGCTGCACTGAGGCGGACAGAGTGAGGCTCCAGAGGACAGTCAAAACAGCGCAAAGGATTATTGGCTGCCCTCTCCCCTCGCTGTCGGACATCTACACCGCCCGGTGCCTCAGAAGGGCTCTCAACATCGTCAAAGACAATACCCACCCAAACTCACACCTGTTCGACCTGTTGCCCTCTGGCAGGCGCTACAGATGCATCAAATCAAGGACCAATAGACTGAGAAACAGTTTCTTTCCGAGAGCCATCTCCATACTGAACTCTCACACACACACACGAGACCACCCTAACCTTGCAAAACAGCATTGTGATGTGTTTCTATATGCCCTATTCAGTACTGAATTCCATTGCACTGTCGTATTTATTTATCTAATTTATATATTGTCTGTATTATTGTTGTATTGCACTGGAGAGGGGAGCCCTCTAATCTCGTTGCACACTTGAGTACAATGACAATAAAGGGATTTCTATTTCTATTCTATTCTTTTTTTAACTTTTCTCGAGGGCCATGGCGAGCCATTTCAAAAAAGCTGCACAACTAACGTATAAAATATTGATAAATTTGCTCTGCCTGATGTGTGTGTAAAGTTTCACGAGTTGTCGTTCATATTTAGAACCTCATAATCAGCGTTGTTTTATTGCCGAACAGTGCAATGCCACTCCCACAACTTTTCACGAAAAAGGATGAATTTCGTATTGTGACATCCTCATGGCCGAAACAGTCATCCGAGCATATATGAGGGCGACCTTGTTGAGTTGCACGGAGAAAAACATCCAAGAAAATAACTTGTATTAGCTTTTACCAGTTGGTGGCGCTACTACTACGATGAAAAATAAGTTGGTAGATGTCTTCAGGGCTGAAGTATCCTCAAATGTGTACAACTTCGAGAAGATAGGATCATCTGAGTCATGTTGCCGGAGCTTTTGTTGCCACAAAGTACAATCGGACTTTTCAGCACCGTAATAGCCACGCCTTTTGCCAAAACGTCACAAAATTCGGCAGAGAGTAAGATCATTGTCTTGAGTCTTTTCTGACTAATTTTCAGTCGGATTCGTCAAAAGGGCACCATGCAGTACGTGAAAATTAAAATAAAAACACATTTTTGATTCCACTTGGCGGCGCTGTGTGTATAACAAAATAATAACATTAAGATGTCTTCAGGTCGGGACGTTTTATTTACAGGTGAAGGTTTGGATTTTTAGGAGCATGTGCAGGGGCGTTATTAAGCATTCATTTATTTGTATTAGGTTCATTTTGTCTTCTTATTATTGATATTTGACTGATTCATTAAAAGCAGACAATTATGTTTTAGGTTAATTTTTTACCTGACATGTTTCGGCGAGTCTTTCGCCTTCTTCAGAGTGTCGCATGATGGTGTCTTGAGACCCGTCTTTATCAGCTGATGTTCCATGTGGGTGTGACTTACCTGTCAAAAAAATGAAAAATCAGAGCAGTAAAAGAACAAGCACTGTCAGGACTCGCCGGTCGGCGAGGAGGAGGTGGACCCAAAAGGCGAGGAGGCAGAGAGGTCAGTAACGTGAAGGGAATTTATTAACTGAAACAACCAGGGCAAACAATGTGGCAGGGTGAAAAATAACAAAAGACAAACTTAACGTGACCAGACTGGGAGGCAGGGCGAGGAACAACACTGAAAGACGGGAACGAAGAGGGGAACCAGAGCATGAACATGAACAAGGAGCAGAACGTGAACAAAGGTGGTCGTGGCTGTCCGTGATTTTCGGCAATGACCCGACACTGGGTTGAGAGCATGGAAGGCTTAAGTAGTCCGGTAATCAGGGGAGCACATGGGGAGCAGGTGTGTGATCGTTGATGAGGAGCAGGTGCGTGGCTGGTGAGGGCGAGGTGCTGAGGGGAAACGCCCCTGCTCAGCTGATCAAAACAGACAGGAAAAGGCACATGGCAGGAAGGAGGGGAGAAAATAACAACAAAAACAATAACAAAAACCGCATGCATATGAAAACAATAACAAAAGGCTGTCATGCCCGACGCGGATCATGACAGTACCCCCCCCTCAAGGGACGGATTCCAGACGTCCCAAAAAAAAGGAAAAGAAAAGAAAAGGAAAACCATGTCTAAGAACGAGGGTGGGCGGAAGGGGTCGGGAGGTGGGTCAACGACCCGTGATCGAGACCGGTCTGGCGGATTCCCGGGAGGCCAGACCAGCGAGTCTTTTCGTGACCCTTCAGGGGGCCGTGAGGGTGGCCAGGCCAGTGCGTCCCATTGGGGCCATTCAGGCGGACGTCCGGAACGACCCGAACGCCACATGAAGTCCGCTGATGGAGCTGGGGCGAGGAGCGGCGGCAGGCCATGGAACGTCGCCGAGTCAGGAACGTGGCGCGGCGGCTGGTCGTTGAACCCTGCCGAGACAGGAACGTGGAGCGGCGGCAGATTGTCGAGCCCCGCCGAGACAGGAACGTGGAGCGGCGGCTGGTCGTCGAGCCCCGCCGAGACAGGAACGTGGAGCGGCGGCTGGTCGTCGAGCCCCGCCGAGACAGGAACGCGGAGCGGCGGCTGGTCGTCGAGCCCCGCCGAGACAGGAACGTGGAGCGGCGGCTGGTCGTCGAGCCCCGCCGAGACAGGAACGCGGAGCGGCGGCTGGTCGTCGAGCCCCGCCGAGTCAGGAACGCGGAGCGGCGGCTGGTCGTCGAGCCCCGCCGAGTCAGGAACGTGGAGCGGCGGCTGGTCGTCGAACCCCGCCGAGTCAGGAACGGGGAGCGGCGGCTGGTCGTCGAGCGTCGCCGAGACAGGAACGTGGAGCGGCGGCTGGTCGTCGAGCCCCGCCGAGGCGGGAGCGTGGAGCGGCGGCTGGTCGTCGAGCGTCGCCGAGACCAGAACGTGGAGCGGCGGCTGGTCGTCGAGCCCCGCCGAGGCGGGAGCGTGGAGCGGCGGCTGGTCGTCGAGCCCCGCCGAGGCGGGAGCGTGGAGCGGCGGCTGGTCGTCGAGCGTCGCCGAGACCGGAACGTGGAGCGACGGCTGGTCGTCGAACCCCGCCGCGTCAGGAACGTGGAGCGGCGGCTGGTCGTCGAACACCGCCGAGACCGGAACGTGGGGCGGCGGCCCATCGTTGAACCCCGCCGACACAGGAACGCGGAGCGACGGCTGGTCGTCGATCCCTGCCGAGACAAGAACATGGAGCGGCGGTGGGTCGTCGTCCACCGCCGAGGCAGGAACCAAGAGCGGCCGCGGGCCGTCGAGCGCCGCCGGGGCCAAGGCGAGCAGTGGCGACGGGTCGTCGGATGCTGCCGCGGCCAGAGCGGGGCGCGGTGGTGGGTCCTCGTGCGTCGCCGAGACTGAGGCGTGACGCGGCGGCGGACCGTCGTCCATCGCGGGCACCGGAACCGGGAGCGGCGGCTGGTCGTCGACCCCTGCCGAGACAAGAATGTGGAGCGGCGGTGGGTCGCCGTCCACCGCCGAGGCAGAAACCAGGAGCGGCCGTGGGTCGTCGAGCGTTGTGCCGGAGCCAAGGCGAGCAGTGGCGACGGGTCGTCGGATGCTGCCGAGGCCAGAGCGGGGTGCGATGGTGGGTCGTCGTGCGTCGCCGAGGCTGAGGCGTGACTCGGCGGCGGACCGTCGTCCATCGCAGGCACCGGGACCGGGAGCGGCGGCGCTTCATCAGGCGCCGCTGGGACCGATACGGCAGGCGACTGCTCGTCGTCCACCACGGGTGCAGGGACCGGGAGTGACGGCTGCGGGCCGTGTTCTGCCAAAACGTGAGCTTGGAGCGGAGGCAAGGCGTGCCCCACCGGAACATGGGCTTGGGACGGACGCACAACGTGCTCCGCCGGAACGTGAGCTTGGGACGGACGCGCAGCGTGCTCCTCCTGAACGTGAACCTGGGTCGGAAGCAGGGTGTGCTTCCCCTGAACGTGGACTTGGGACGGACGCACAACGTGCTCCGCCTGAACGTGAGCTTGGGACGGACGCACAGCGTGCTCCGCCTGAACGTGAGCTTGGGACGGACGCACAGCGTGCTCCGCCTGAACGTGAACTAGGGACGGACGCCGGACGGGCTCCGCGTGAACGTGAACTTGGGTCGGGGGCAGGATGTGCTCCGCCTGAACGTGAACTAGGGACGGACGCCGGACGGGCTCCGCGTGAACGTGAACTTGGGTCGGGGGCAGGATGTGCTCCGCCTGAACGTGAACTTGGTTCGGGCGCACAGCGTGCTCCGCTGGATCGGGAGCTGGGATCGCCATTGGGGCCCCGGGACGGGGCTCGGCCGCTGACGGGGAGCCGGGACACGGCTCAGCAGCTGGCGGGGAGCCGGGACTGGGCTCAGCAGCTGGCGGGGAGCCGGGACTGGGCTCAGCAGCTGGCGGGGAGCCGGGACTGGGCTCAGCAGCTGGCGGGGAGCCGGGACTGGGCTCAGCAGCTGGCGGGGAGCCGGGACTGGGCTCAGCAGCTGGCGGGGAGCCGGGACTGGGCTCAGCAGCTGGCGGGGAGCCGGGACAGGGCTCAGCAGCTGGCGGGGAGCCGGGACAGGGCTCAGCAGCTGGCGGGGAGCCGGGACAGGGCTCAGCAGCTGGCGGGGAGCCGGGACTGGGCTCAGCAGCTGGCGGGGAGCCGGGACAGGGCTCAGCAGCTGGCGGGGAGCCGGAACGGGGCTCGGCCGCCTTCGAGGAGTCGGCACGGGACTCTGGAGGCTGCGGCTCGCATGGAGGCGGCGGGGTCCGTGCAGCGGGAGCTGCATTGGTCACTGCTGCAGGCGTGGAGGCGACAGCGGGCCGGGCGCAGCAGTCGATCCGGGCACAGCCGAACCGGGGGCCCTGATCCCTGTCAGCCTGCCGCCATAGGGAATCAGGAAAACGGGAGACCTGAGGGACCGTGACTGCGGGGGCTGGTGAACGCGAGCTAGGAGACGCCAGGGGAGCGTGATCCGGTGCTGAAACTGATGGTGAACGATGTGCGCGACGTGACCGTGACTTCCGGGATTTGGGACGTGAAGCGCGCGAGGGGGAGTGGGAGGTGGTCGCGAAAAACTCAAATGGCTCGGGGGGAGGAAGGTGACGGCTCAAAAATAACTCCGCGTTGCGCTGAGCGACTAAGAGAGTGGCAATATATTCAAAATCATAGTCGTGATCTGGATCGGAAAAAATGTGAGGGGCAAGGTGCTCAAAATCAAACTCGTGACCGGACTTACTCGAACCGTGAGGGGGTGAAAGGGCTTGGTGCTCAAAATCGTCCTCGTAATCCGAATCTATGATCAGGTGAGGGGGTATGACAGGCTGGTAATCGGTGCTGTAATCGGGGGGCAAAAGGGGAGAAACAGACGTCGAGCGGAAAATGGAACCTACTTGAAGGACACGGGGTTGGTCGGCAGGCTGAGGGGGGTTGTCCGTCCGGCGGCGTCATGGACAACAACATGAACATTACAAATCAGCAATCACTGACCACTGCAAAAGGGAAAACCACATCATGGACCGGGAGAAGGGCAGGGTCATCCGCACCGAAGAGAACAAACAACAGCGCTGGATCAGAGAGGCCATTGAGATCTGCAAGCGAGGCATAAAAACCATGAACAGAGACAAGGGAGCCTTCATCCTCTCTACCACCTAGAGCAGCATCTTGGCGGAGTGAACGGACAGCGGGGGGCGTGACTTGCCTTCATTCTTGTGACAGGTAAGTCACGCCCTCATGGAACATCAGCTGATAAAGACGGGTCACAAGACACCATCATGTGACACTCTGAAGAAGGCGAAAGACTTTCGTATTGTGACATCCTCAAGGCCTAAACACTCATCCGAGCAAATATAAGGTAGATTTTGTGAACCTGCCCGGAGAAAAACATCAACGAAAATAATTTGTATTTGTTTTAACCAGTTGGTGGCGCTACCACTGCGATCAAAAATAAGTTGGCAGCCGTCTTCAGGGCCTGAATATCCATGACGCCGCCGTGAGCCTCTCGCTGGGTCCTTCTTTGGTCGGGTCATTCTGTCAGGACTCGCCGGTCGGCGAGGAGGAGGTGGACCCAAAAGGCGAGGAGGCAGAGAGGTCAGTAACGTGAAGGGAATTTATTAACTGAAACAACCAGGGCAAACAATGTGGCAGCCGTCGCAGCTCGGGCCCTAATAACAATTTCTAGAAAAACAATAGGGACCTCGCAGCGGTCACTGCTCGGGCCCGAATAATAATAATAATAATAATTTCCACAAAAACAATGGGGACCTCGTAGCGGGCGCTGCTCGGGCCCTAATAATAATTTCTACATAAACAATAGGGACCTCGCCGCGGTCGCTGCTCGGGCCCCAATAATAATTTCTACACAAAGTCCATTGTGGTGACCCGCCCCCTTTTAATAAATTCAAAATGGCCGACTTCCTGTAAAACCTAGCTCATTGCTCCAAGAGACTTTTTTGTAGGTCTTGGTCTTATACATACAGTGAGCCCTCGCTACTTCGCGGTTCACCTTTCGCGGGTTCAGTGCTTCGCGGGTATAAAAAATATTCGGGGGCATTGTAGTTTCGCCGAGCGGCACGACGGGGCGCTGGAGCGGTTAGACGGCCGGCGTGCGCCGAAGAAGAGCGTGGGCGAAGAGAAGAGTGGACGAAGAAGAGCACGTTCCCCCGGACACGATCGGTGGCGACGTTTCGCGCGGTTCGGACCGTACCAGAGCTCCGGCCGGCGTGCGTGGCAGTTAAGCCGTAGAGGAGCACCTTCCCCGGGCACGGGCGGTGCCAAGCGGCCCCTAAGTTTAACCGAATGGAAGCTCCGGAGGAGGAGGGCATGCTCGCGTCACAGTAAGCCGAAGAGGAGCACCTTCCCCTGGCACGGGCGGTTCCAAGCGGCCCCTAAGTTTAACCGAATGGAAGCTCCGGAGGAGGAGGGCATGCTCGCGACACAGTAAGCCGAAGAGGAGCACCTTCCCCGGGCACGGGCGGTGCCAAGCGGCCCCTAAGTTTAACCGAATGGAAGCTCCGGGGGAGGAGGGTGGGCGTGTGTCACAGTTAAGCCGAATTGGAGCACCTCTTCCGCCCGGGCACGAGCGGAGCGCGAAGCTGTCAGTTATGAATGAATAAATGAATAAATAAATAAATAAATAAAGAATGGCACCTTTCATTTCACAGGGCACACCAGACGGCGTACCAGCAGGTAAAAGTCTGAGTAATTAAATCAATACAAAAAGAATGGCTGGGGAATAAAAAAATAATACGTTTTAATAATAATTTGTTTTTTTTGTTATAACATGAATTTCACTCTCTCTCTCCCCGTATATATATATATATATATATATATATATATATATATATTTATATATTATATTTATATATATATATATTTATATATTTATAAATATATATTATATATATTGTATTTTTTTTTAAGCATTTTTGAAGGTGCGCCGCTACTTCGCGGATTTTCAGTTTTCGCGGGTGGTCTCGGTCCCCATTAACCGCGATAACCGAGGGTTCACTGTACTCCATAAAATTTACAAAAAGCGAGGTGAAACACTCAACCAGGGCTGCTCTGCATGTTGTGCTGGGCCACCTGGAACAACAGCGGAGCTATGCAAGGATGCTCTTTGTGGACTACAGCTCGGCATTCAACACGATCATCCCAGACATCCTCGTCGCCAAACTGGACACTCTCGGCCTCCCTGCCCTCACACGCATCTGGATTAAGGACTTTCTGACCAACAGACCCCAGACTGTGTTGCTCGGCCCCTACACGTCCTCCACCCTCATGCTGAGCACCGGTTCCCCCCAAGGATGCGTGCTGAGCCCTCTCCTGTACGCCCTCTACACCTACGACTGCAGCCCGGCCCACGGCAACAACACCATCGTCAAGTTTGCTGACGACACGACAGTGGTCGGTCTGATCTCGGAAGGTGACGAGACAGCCTACAGAGAGGAGGTAGGGAGACTGACAACTTGGTGCAAGGACAACAGACTGCACCTTAACTCTGCTAAAACAAAGGAGATTGTCGTCGACTTCAGGAGGAACAAGACGCTGCCGCCCCCCCTCTGCATCGAAGGCGTGTGTGTGGAGAGGGTCCACACGTTCAAGTTCCTGGGAGTACAGATCTCCGATGACCTTTCTTGGAGTCACAACACCACAGCAGTGGTAAAGAAGGTCCGCCAACGTCTGCACTTCCTGAGAGTCCTCAGGAAATTCAACCTGGACAGGAAGCTGCTGCTGGCCTTCTACCACTCGTCCATCGAGAGCCTGCTGACGTACTGTGTCTCCACCTGGTACAGCGGCTGCACTGAGGCGGACAGAGTGAGGCTCCAGAGGACAGTCAAAACAGCGCAAAGGATTATTGGCTGCCCTCTCCCCTCGCTGTCGGACATCTACACCGCCCGGTGCCTCAGAAGGGCTCTCAACATCGTCAAAGACAATACCCACCCAAACTCACACCTGTTCGACCTGTTGCCCTCTGGCAGGCGCTACAGATGCATCAAATCAAGGACCAATAGACTGAGAAACAGTTTCTTTCCGAGAGCCATCTCCATACTGAACTCTCACACACACACGAGACCACCCTAACCTTGCAAAACAGCATTGTGATGTGTTTCTATATGCCCTATTCAGTACTGAATTCCATTGCACTGTCTTATTTATTTATCTAATTTATATATTGTCTGTATTATTGTTGTATTGCACTGGAGAGGGGAGCCCTCTAATCTTGTTGCACACTTGAGTACAATGACAATAAAGGGATTTCTATTTCTATTCTATTCTTTTTTTAACTTTTCTCGAGGGCCATGGCGAGCCATTTCAAAAAAGCTGCACAACTAACGTATAAAATATTGATAAATTTGCTCTACCTGATGTGTGTGTAAAGTTTCACGAGTTGTCGTTCATATTTAGAACCTCATAATCAGCGTTGTTTTATTGCCGAACAGTGCAATGCCACTCCCACAACTTTTCACGAAAAAGGATGAATTTCGTATTGTGACATCCTCATGGCCGAAACAGTCATCCGAGCATATATGAGGGCGACCTTGTTGAGTTGCACGGAGAAAAACATCCAAGAAAATAACTTGTATTAGCTTTTACCAGTTGGTGGCGCTACTACTACGATGAAAAATAAGTTGGTAGATGTCTTCAGGGCTGAAGTATCCTCAAATGTGTACAACTTCGAGAAGATAGGATCATCTGAGTCATGTTGCCAGAGCTTTTGTTGCCACAAAGTACAATCGGATTTTTCAGCACCGTAATAGCCACGCCTTTTGCCAAAACGTCACAAAATTCGGCACAGAGTAAGATCATTGTCTTGAGTCTTTTCTGACTAATTTTCAGTCGGATTCGTCAAAAGGGCACCGTGCAGTACGTGAAAATTAAAATAAAAACAAATTTTTGATTCCACTTGGCGGCGCTGTGTGTATAACAAAATAATAACATTAAGATGTCTTCAGGTCGGGACGTTTTATTTACAGGTGAAGGTTTGGATTTTTAGGAGCATGTGCAGGGGCGTTATTAAGCATTCATTTATTTGTATTAGGTTCATTTTGTCTTATTATTGATATTTGACTGATTCATTAAAAGCAGACAATTATGTTTTAGGTTAATTTTTTACCTGACATGTTTCGGCGAGTCTTTCGCCTTCTTCAGAGTGTCGCATGATGGTGTCTTGAGACCCGTCTTTATCAGCTGATGTTCCATGAGGGTGTGACTTACCTGTCAAAAAAATGAAAAATCAGAGCAGTAAAAGAACAACCACAACATGAACATTACAAATCAGCAATCACTGACCACTGCAAAAGGGAAAACCACATCATGGACCGGGAGAAGGGCAGGGTCATCCGCACCGAAGAGAACAAACAACAGCGCTGGATCAGAGAGGCCATTGAGATCTGCAAGCGAGGCATAAAAACCATGAACAGAGACAAGGGAGCCTTCATCCTCTCTACCACCTGGAGCAGCATCTTGGCGGAGTGAACGGACAGCGGGGGGCGTGACTTGCCTTCATTCTTGTGACAGGTAAGTCACGCCCTCATGGAACATCAGCTGATAAAGACGGGCCACAAGACACCATCATGTGACACTCTGAAGAAGGCGAAAGACTTTCGTATTGTGACATCCTCAAGGCCTAAACACTCATCCGATCAAAAATAAGTTGGCAGCCGTCTTCAGGGCCTGAATATCCTCAAATGTGAAAAATTTCGAGAAGATGGATCATCTGAATCATTTTGCAGGAACTTTTGTTGCCACGGAGAATAATCAGACTCTGCGGCACCGTAATAGCCACGCCCTTCGAAGGAAAGTCACAAAAATAGGGATAGAGTAAGATCAATGTCTTGAGTCTTTTCGAGCCAATTTTCAATCGGATTCGTTAAAAGGGCACCGTGCAGGACGTCAAAATGTAAAAAATGATATTGATTGGCGCAAGGTGTATAACAGAATATAAACATATAGATGTCTTCAGGTACCGACTCTTGATGTACATGTGAAGTTTTGGATTTTTAGCAGCATGTGCAAGAGAGTTATTAAGCATTTTGTCCATTGCGGCGAAGGAAATCTTAAGTGAAAACTTCGAAGCCCCGCCCCCGTCATATAGTATTTCGGAAACAAAAAATTTTAGCCCCAGTGTTTGTCCCAGGTCTTAAGATGCTACAGACAGAATTTTAAGGCAATCAGATGAAGCCTTTAGGATCAGGGTGCAAAAGAATGACCCCTGTAAACATGCAAAAAAGGGCAAAAGTCGGACTTTCAAAAATTCATAACTCACTTCCTGTTCATATTAGACGTTAAAATATCAAATTTTTCGCCATGCCCGATGAGACTGCCAAGTTTGGTGAATTTTTGTGCATGTTTCGGGGGTCAAAAATGCAATCGAACAATCGGAAAAATAATAATAATAATAATTTCTACAAAAACAACAGGGACTTCGCAGCGGTCGCTGCTCAGGCCCTAATAATAATAATAATAATAAAAGTATTAATATTTTCTACAAAAACAATAGGGACCTCGCAGCCGTCGCAGCTCGGGCCCTAATAACAATTTCTAGAAAAACAATAGGGACCTCGCAGCGGTCACTGCTCGGGCCCTAATAATAATAATAATAATAATTTCCACAAAAACAATGGGGACCTCGTAGCGGTCGCTGCTCGGGCCCTAATAATAATAATTTCTACATAAACAATAGGGACCTCGCCGCGGTCGCTGCTCGGGCCCCAATAATAATTTCTACACAAAGTCCATTGTGGTGACCCGCCCCTTTTAAGTAAATTCAAAATGGCCGACTTCCTGTAAAACCTAGCTCATTGCTCCAAGAGACTTTTTTGTAGGTCTTGGTCTTATACATACAGTGAACCCTCGCTACTTCGCGGTTCACCTTTCGCGGGTTCAGTGCTTCGCGGGTATAAAAAATATTCGGGGGCATTGTAGTTTCGCCGAGCGGCACGACGGGCGCTGGAGCGGTTAGACGGCCGGCGTGCGCCGAAGAAGAGCGTGGGCGAAGAGGAGAGTGGACGAAGAAGAGCACGTTCCCCCGGACACGATCGGTGGCGACGTTTCGCGCGGTTCGGACCGTACCAGAGCTCCGGCCGGCGTGCGTGGCAGTTAAGCCGTAGAGGAGCACCTTCCCCGGGCACGGGCGGTGCCAAGCGGCCCCTAAGTTTAACCGAATGGAAGCTCCGGAGGAGGAGGGCATGCTCGCGTCACAGTAAGCCGAAGAGGAGCACCTTCGCCGGGCACGGGCGGTTCCAAGCGGCCCCTAAGTTTAACCGAATGGAAGCTCCGGAGGAGGCGGGCATGCTCGCGTCACAGTAAGCCGAAGAGGAGCACCTTCCCCGGGCACGGGCGGTGCCAAGCGGCCCCTAAGTTTAACCGAATGGAAGCTCCGGGGGAGGAGGGCGGGCGTGTGTCACAGTTAAGCCGAATTGGAACACCTCTACCGCCCGGGCACGAACGGAGCGCGAAGCTGTCAGTTATGAATGAATAAATGAATAAATAAATAAAGAATGCCACCTTTCATTTCACAGGGCACACCGGACGGCGTACCAGCAGGTAATAGTCGGAGTAATTAAATAAATACAAAAAGAATGGCTGGGGAATAAAAAAATAATACGTTTTAATAATAATTTGTTTTTTTTGTTATAACATGAATTTCACTCTCTCTCTCTCTCTGTATATATATATATATATATATCTATATATATATATTATATATATTGTATTTTTTTTTAAGCATTTTTGAAGGTGCGCCGCTACTTCGCGGATTTTCAGTTTCCGCGGGTGGTCTCGGTCCCCATTAACCGCGACAACCGAGGGTTCACTGTACTCCATAAAATTTACAAAAAGCGAGGTGAAACACTCAACCAGGGCTGCTTTTTTGAACATTTCTCGAGGGCCATGGCGAGCCATTTAAAAAAAGCTGCACAACTAACGTATAAAATATTGATAAATTTGCTCTGCCTGATGTGTGTGTCAAGTTTCACGAGTTGTCGTTCATATTTAGAACCTCATAATCAGCGTTGTTTTATTGCCGGACAGTGCAATGCCACTCCCACAACTTTTCACGAAAAAGGATGAATTTCGTATTGTGACATCCTCATGGACGAAACAGTCCTCCGAGCATATATGAGGGCGACCTTGTTGAGTTGCACGGAGAAAAACATCCAAGAAAATAACTTGTATTAGCTTTTACCAGTTGGTGGCGCTACTACTACGATGAAAAATAAGTTGGTAGATGTCTTCAGGGTTGAAGTATCCTCAAATGTGTACAACTTCGAGAAGATAGGATCATCTCAGTCATGTTGCCGGAGCTTTTGTTGCCACAAAGTACAATCGGACTTTTCAGCACCGTAATAGCCACGCCTTTTGCCAAAACGTCACAAAACTCGGCAGAGAGTAAGATCATTGTCTTGAGTCTTTTCTGACTAATTTTCAGTCGGATTCGTCAAAAGGGCACCGTGCAGTACGTGAAAATTAAAATAAAAACAAATTTTTTATTCCACTTGGCGGCGCTGTGTGTATAACAAAATAATAACATTAAGATGTCTTCAGGTCGGGACATTTTATTTACAGGTGAAGGTTTGGATTTTTAGGAGCATGTGCAGGGGAGTTATTAAGCATTCATTTATTTGTATTAGGTTCATTTTGTCTTCTTATTATTGATATTTGACAGATTCATTAAAAGCAGACAATTATGTTTTAGGTAAATTTTTTACCTGACATGTTTCGGCGAGTCTTTCGCCTTCTTCAGAGTGTCGCATGATGGTGTCTTGAGACCCGTCTTTATCAGCTGATGTTCCATGAGGGTGTGACTTACCTGTCAAAAAAATTAAAAATCAGAGCAGTAAAAGAATAAGCACAACATGAACATTACAAATCAGCAATCACTGACCACTGCAAAAGGGAAAACCACATCATGGACCGGGAGAAGGGCAGGGTCATCCGCACCGAAGAGAACAAACAACAGCGCTGGATCAGAGAGGCCATTGAGATCTGCAAGCGAGGCATAAAAACCATGAACAGAGACAAGGGAGCCTTTATCCTCTCGACCACCTGGAGCAGCATCTTGGCGGAGTGAACGGACAGCGGGGGGTGTGACTTGCCTTCATTCTTGTGACAGGTAAGTCACGCCCTCATTGAACATCAGCTGATAAAGACGGGTCACAATACACCATCATGTGACACTCTGAAGAAGGCGAAAGACTTTCGTATTGTGACATCCTCAAGGCCTAAACACTCATCCGAGCAAATATAAGGTAGATTTTGTGAACCTGCCCGGAGAAAAACATCAACGAAAATAATTTGTATTTGTTTTAACCAGTTGGTGGCGCTACCACTGCGATCAAAAATAAGTTGGCAGCCGTCTTCAGGGCCTGAATATCCTCAAATGTGAAAAATTTCGAGAAGATGGATCATCTGAATCATTTTGCAGGAACTTTTGTTGCCACGGAGAATAATCAGACTCTGCGGCACCGCAATAGCCACGCCCTTCGAAGGAAAGTCACAAAAATAGGGATAGCGTAAGATCAATGTCTTGAGTCTTTTCTAGCCAATTTTCAATCGGATTCGTTAAAAGGGCACCGTGCAGTACGTCAAAATGTAAAAAATGATATTGATTGGCGCAAGGTGTATAACAGAATATAAACATATAGATGTCTTCAGGTACCGACTCTTTATGTACATGTGAAGTTTTGGATTTTTAGCAGCATGTGCATGAGAGTTATTAAGCATTTTGTCCATTGCGGCGAAGGAAATCTTAAGTGAAAACTTTGAAGCCCCGCCCCCGTCATATAGTATTTCGGAAACAAAAGATTTTAGCCCCAGTGTTTGTCCCAGGTCTTAAGATGCTACAGACAGAATTTTAAGGCAATCAGATGAAGCCTTTAGGATCAGGGTGCAAAAGAATGACCCCTGTAAACATGCAAAAAAGGGCAAAAGTCGGACTTTCAAAAATTCATAACTCACTTCCTGTTCATATTAGACGTTAAAATATCAAATTTTTCGCCATGCCCGATGAGACTGCCAAGTTTGGTGAGTTTTTGTGCATGTTTCGGGGGTCAAAAATGCGATCGAACAATCGGAAAAATAATAATAATAATAATTTCAACAAAAACAATAGCGACTTCGCAGCGGTCGCTGCTCAGGCCCTAATAATAATAATAATAATAATAATAAAAGTAATAATATTTTCTACAAAAACATTAGGGACTTCGCAGCCGTCGCAGCTCGGGCCCTAATAACAATTTCTAGAAAAACGATAGGGACCTCGCAGCGGTCACTGCTCGGGCCCTAATAATAATAATAATAATAATTTCCACAAAAACAATGGGGACCTCGTAGCGGTTGCTGCTCGGGCCCTAATAATAATTTCTACATAAACAATAGGGACCTCGCCGCGGTCGCTGCTCGGGCCCCAATAATAATTTCTACACAAAGTCCATTGTGGTGACCCGCCCCTTTTAAGTAAATTCAAAATGGCCGACTTCCTGTAAAACCTAGCTCATTGCTCCAAGAGACTTTTTTGTAGGTCTTGGTCTTATACATACAGTGAACCCTCGCTACTTCGCGGTTCACCTTTCGCGGGTTCAGTTCTTCGCGGGTCTAAAAAATATTCGGGGGCATTGTAGTTTCGCCGAGCGGCACGACGGGCGCTGGAGCGGTTAGACGGCCGGCGTGCGCCGAAGAAGAGCGTGGGCGAAGAGGAGAGTGGACGAAGAAGAGCACGTTCCCCCGGACACGATCGGTGGCGACGTTTCGCGCGGTTCGGACCGTACCAGGGCTCCGGCCGGCGTGCGTGGCAGTTAAGCCGTAGAGGAGCACCGTCCCCGGGCACGGGCGGTGCCAAGCGGCCCCTAAGTTTAACCGAATGGAAGCTCTGGAGGAGGAGGGCATGCTCGCGTCACAGTAAGCCGAAGAGGAGCACCTTCGCCGGGCACGGGCGGTTCCAAGCGGCCCCTAAGTTTAACCGAATTGAAGCTCCGGAGGAGGCGGGCATGCTCGCGTCACAGTAAGCCGAAGAGGAGCAGCTTCCCCGGGCACGGGCGGTGCCAAGCGGCCCCTAAGTTTAACCGAATGGAAGCTCCGGGGGAGGAGGGCGGGCGTGTGTCACAGTTAAGCCGAATTGGAACACCTCTTCCGCCCGGGCACGAACGGAGCGCGAAGCTGTCAGTTATGAATGAATAAATGAATAAATAAATAAATAAATAAAGAATGCCACCTTTCATTTCACAGGGAACACCGGACGGCGTACCAGCAGGTAAAAGTCGGAGTAATTAAATAAATACAAAAAGAATGGCTGGGGAATAAAAAAATAATACGTTTTAATAATAATTTGTTTTTTTTGTTATAACATGAATTTCACTCTCTCTCTCTCTCTCTCTCCCCGTATATATATATACATATATATATATATATATATATACATATATATATAAATATATATACATATATATATATATATATATATATATATTTATTATATATATATTGTATTTTCTTTTAAGCATTTTTGAAGGTGCGCCGCTACTTCGCGGATTTTCAGTTTCCGCGGGTGGTCTCGGTCCCCATTAACCGCGATAACCGAGGGTCCACTGTACTCCATAAAATTTACAAAAAGCGAGGTGAAACACTCAACCAGGGCTGCTTTTTTGAACATTTCTCGAGGGCCATGGCGAGCCATTTCAAAAAAGCTGCACAACTAACGTATAAAATATTGATAAATTTGCTCTGCCTGATGTGTGTGTCAAGTTTCACGAGTTGTCGTTCATATTTAGAACCTCATAATCAGCGTTGTTTTATTGCCAAAAAGTGCAATGCCACTCCCACAACTTTTCACGAAAAAGGATGAATTTCGTATTGTGACATCCTCATGGCCGAAACAGTCCTCCGAGCATATATGAGGGCGACCTTGTTGAGTTGCACGGAGAAAAACATCCAAGAAAATAACTTGTATTAGCTTTTACCAGTTGGTGGCGCTACTACTACGATGAAAAATAAGTTGGTAGATGTCTTCAGGGCTGAAGTATCCTCAAATGTGTACAACTTCGAGAAGATAGGATCATCTGAGTCATGTTGCCGGAGCTTTTGTTGCCACAAAGTACAATCGGACTTTTCAGCACCGTAATTGCCACGCCTTTTGCCAAAACGTCACAAAACTCGGCAGAGAGTAAGATCATTGTCTTGAGTCTTTTCTGACTAATTTTCAGTCGGATTCGTCAAAAGGGCACCGTGCAGTACGTGAAAATTAAAATAAAAACAAATTTTTGATTCCACTTGGCGGCGCTGTGTGTATAACAAAATAATAACATTAAGATGTCTTCAGGTCGGGACATTTTATTTACAGGTGAATGTTTGGATTTTTAGGAGCATGTGCAGGGGAGTTATTAAGCATTCATTTATTTGTATTAGGTTCATTTTGTCTTCTTATTATTGATATTTGACAGATTCATTAAAAGCAGACAATTATGTTTTCGGTAAAATTTTTTACCTGACATGTTTCGGCGAGTCTTTCGCCTTCTTCAGAGTGTCGCATGATGGTGTCTTGAGACCCGTCTTTATCAGCTGATGTTCCATGAGGGTGTGACTTACCTGTCAAAAAAATGAAAAATCGGAGCAGTAAAAGAACAAGCACAACATGAACATTACAAATCAGCAATCACTGACCACTGCAAAAGGGAAAACCACATCATGGACCGGGAGAAGGGCAGGGTCATCGGCACCGAAGAGAACAAACAACAGCGCTGGATCAGAGAGGCCATTGAGATCTGCAAGCGAGGCATAAAAACCATGAACAGAGACAAGGGAGCCTTCATCCTCTCTACCACCTGGAGCAGCATCTTGGCGGAGTTAACGGACAGCGGGGGGCGTGACTTGCCTTCATTCTTGTGACAGGTAAGTCACGCCCTCATGGAACATCAGCTGATAAAGACGGGCCACAAGACACCATCATGTGACACTCTGAAGAAGGCGAAAGACTTTCGTATTGTGACATCCTCAAGGCCTAAACACTCATCCGAGCAAATATAAGGTAGATTTTGTTAACCTGCCCGGAGAAAAACATCAACGAAAATAATTTGTATTTGTTTTAACCAGTTGGTGGCGCTACCACTGCGATCAAAAATAAGTTGGCAGCCGTCTTCAGGGCCTGAATATCCTCAAATGTGAAAAATTTCGAGAAGATGGATCATCTGAATCATTTTGCAGGAACTTTTGTTGCCACGGAGAATAATCAGACTCTGCGGCACCGTAATAGCCACGCCCTTCGAAGGAAAGTCACAAAAATAGGGATAGAGTAAGATCAATGTCTTGAGTCTTTTCTAGCCAATTTTCAATCGGATTCGTTAAAAGGGCACCGTGCAGTACGTCAAAATGTAAAAAATGATATTGATTGGCGCAAGGTGTATAACTGAATATAAACATATAGATGTCTTCAGGTACCGACTCTTTATGTACATGTGAAGTTTTGGATTTTTAGCAGCATGTGCAAGAGAGTTATTAAGCATTTTGTCCATTGCGGCGAAGGAAATCTTAAGTGAAAACTTCGAAGCCCCGCCCCCGTCATATAGTATTTCGGAAACAAAAAATTTTAGCCCCAGTGTTTGTCCCAGGTCTTAAGATGCTACAGACAGAATTTTAAGGCAATCAGATGAAGCCTTTAGGATCAGGGTGCAAAAGAATGACCCCTGTAAACATGCAAAAAAGGGCAAAAGTCGGACTTTCAAAAATTCATAACTCACTTCCTGTTCATATTAGACGTTAAAATATCAAATTTTTCGCCATGCCCGATGAGACTGCCAAGTTTGGTGAATTTTTGTGCATGTTTCGGGGGTCAAAAATGCAATCGAACAATCGGAAAAATAATAATAATAATAATTTCTACAAAAACAATAGGGACTTCGCAGCGGTCGCTGCTCAGGCCCTAATAATAATAATAATAATAAAAGTAATAATATTTTCTACAAAAACAATAGGGACCTCGCAGCCGTCGCAGCTCGGGCCCTAATAACAATTTCTAGAAAAACAATAGGGACCTCGCAGCGGTCACTGCTCGGGCCCTAATAATAATAATAATAATAATTTCCACAAAAACAATGGGGACCTCGTAGCGGTCGCTGCTCGGGCCCTAATAATAATTTCTACAAAAACAATAGGGACCTCTCCGCGGTCGCTACTCGGGCCCCAATAATAATTTCTACACAAAGTCCATTGTGGTGACCCGCCCCCTTTTAAGTAAATTCAAAATGGCCGACTTCCTGTAAAACCTAGCTCATTGCTCCGAGAGACTTTTTTGTAGGTCTTGGTCTTATACATACAGTGAACCCTCGCTACTTGGCGGTTCACCTTTCGCGGGTTCAGTGTTTCGCGGGTCTAAAAAATATTCGGGGGCATTGTAGTTTCGCCGAGCGGCACGACGGGGTGCTGGAGCGGTTAGACGGCCGGCGTGCGCCGAAGAAGAGCGTGGGCGAAGAGGAGAGTGGACGAAGAAGAGCACGTTCCCCCGGACACGATGGGTGGCGACGTTTCGCGCGGTTCGGACAGTACCAGAGCTCCGGCCGGCGTGCGTGGCAGTTAAGCCGTAGAGGAGCACCTTCCCCGGGCACGGGCGGTGCCAAGCGGCCCCTAAGTTTAACCGAATGGAAGCTCCGGAAAGGGAGGGCATGCTCGCGTCACAGTAAGCCGAAGAGGAGCACCTTCCCCGGGCACGGGCGGTTCCAAGCGGCCCCTAAGTTTAACCGAATGGAAGCTCCGGAGGAGGAGGGCATGCTCGCGTCACAGTAAGCCGAAGAGGAGCACCTTCCCCGGGCACGGGCGGTTCCAAGCGGCCCCTAAGTTTAACCGAATGGAAGCTCCGGAGGAGGAGGGCATGCTCGCGTCACAGTAAGCCGAAGAGGAGCACCTTCCCCGGGCACGGGCGGTGCCAAGCGGCCCCTAAGTTTAACCGAATGGAAGCTCCGGGGGAGGAGGGCGGGTGTGTGTCACAGTTAAGCCGAATTGGAGCACCTCTTCCGCCCGGGCACGAGCGGAGCGCGAAGCTGTCAGTTATGAATGTATAAAAGAATAAATAAATAAATAAATAAAGAATGCCACCTTTCATTTCACAGGGCACACCGGACGGCGTACCAGCAGGTAAAAGTCGGAGTAATTAAATAAATACAAAAGGAATGGCTGGGGAATAAAAAAATAATACGTTTTAATAATAATTTGTTTTTTTTGTTATAACATGAATTTCACTCTCTCTCTCCCCGTATATATATATATATATATATATATATTTATTATATATATTGTATATTTTTTTAAGCATTTTTGAAGGTGCGCCGCTACTTCGCGGATTTTCAGTTTTCGCGGGTGGTCTCTGTCCCCATTAACCGCGATAACCGAGGATTCACTGTACTCCATAAAATTTACAAAAAGCGAGGTGAAACACTCAACCAGGGCTGCTTTTTTTAACATTTCTCGAGGGCCATGGCGAGCCATTTCAAAAAAGCTGCACAACTAACGTATAAAATATTGATAAATTTGCTCGGCCTGATGTGTGTGTAAAGTTTCACGAGTTGTCGTTCATATTTAGAACCTCATAATCAGCGTTGTTTTATTGCCGAACAGTGCAATGCCACTCCCACAACTTTACAAGAAAAAGGACGAATTTCGTATTGTGACATCCTCATGGCCGAAACAGTCATCCGAGCATATATGAGGGCGACCTTGTTGAGTTGCACGGAGAAAAACATCCAAGAAAATAACTTGTATTAGCTTTTACCAGTTGGTGGCGCTACTACTACGATGAAAAATAAGTTGGTAGATGTCTTCAGGGCTGAAGTATCCTCAAATGTGTACAACTTCGAGAAGATAGGATCATCTGAGTCATGTTGCCGGAGCTTTTATTGCCACAGAGTACAATCTGACTTTTCAGCACCGTAATAGCCACGCCTTTTGCCAAAACGTCACAAAATTCGGCAGAGAGTAAGATCATTGTCTTGAGTCTTTTCTGACTAATTTTCAGTCGGATTCGTCAAAAGGGCACCGTGCATAATGTGAAAATTTAAATAAAAACAAATTTTTGATTCCACTTGGCGGCGCTGTGTGTATAACAAAATAATAACATTAAGATGTCTTCAGGTCGGGACGTTTTATTTACAGGTGAAGGTTTGGATTTTTAGGAGCATGTGCAGGGGAGTTATTAAGCATTCGTTTATTTGTATTAGGTTCATTTTGTCTTCTTATTATTGATATTTGACTGATTCATTAAAAGCAGACAATTATGTTTTAGGTTAATTTTTTACCTGACATGTTTCGGCGAGTCTTTCGCCTTCTTCAGAGTGTCGCATGATGGTGTCTTGAGACCCGTCTTTATCAGCTGATGTTCCATGAGGGTGTGACTTACCTGTCAAAGAAAATTAAAAATCAGAGCAGTAAAAGAACAAGCACAACATGAACATTACAAATCAGCAATCACTGACCACTGCAAAAGGGAAAACCACATCATGGACCGGGAGAAGGGCAGGGTCATCCGCACCGAAGAGAACAAACAACAGCGCTGGATCAGAGAGGCCATTGAGATCTGCAAGCGAGGCATAAAAACCATGAACAGAGACAAGGGACCCTTCATCCTCTCTACCACCTGGAGCAGCATCTTGGCGGAGTGAACGGACAGCGGGGGGCGTGACTTGCCTTCATTCTTGTGAATGGTAAGTCACGCCCTCATGGAACATCAGCTGATAAAGACGGGCCACAAGACACCATCATGTGACACTCTGAAGAAGGCGAAAGACTTTCGTATTGTGACATCCTCAAGGCTTAAACACTCATCCGAGCAAATATAAGGTAGATTTTGTTAACCTGCCCGGAGAAAAACATCAACGAAAATAATTTGTATTTGTTTTAACCAGTTGGTGGCGCTACCACTGCGATCAAAAATAAGTTGGCAGCCGTCTTCAGGGCCTGAATATCCTCAAATGTGAAAAATTTCAAGAAGATGGATCATCTGAATCATTTTGCAGGAACTTTTGTTGCCACGGAGAATAATCAGACTCTGCGGCACCGTAATAGCCACGCCCTTCGAAGGAAAGTCACAAAAATAGGGATAGAGTAAGATCAATGTCTTGAGTCTTTTCTAGCCAATTTTCAATCGGATTCGTTAAAAGGGCACCGTGCAGTTTGTCAAAATGTAAAAAATGATATTGATTGGCGCAAGGTGTATAACTGAATATAAACATATAGATGTTTTCAGGTACCGACTCTTTATGTACATGTGAAGTTTTGGATTTTTAGCAGCATGTGCAAGAGAGTTATTAAGCATTTTGTCCATTGCGGCGAAGGAAATCTTAAGTGAAAACTTCGAAGCCCCGCCCCCGTCATATAGTATTTCGGAAACAAAAAATTTTAGCCCCAGTGTTTGTCCCAGGTCTTAAGATGCTACAGACAGAATTTTAAGGCAATCAGATGAAGCCTTTAGGATCAGGGTGCAAAAGAATGACCCCTGTAAACATGCAAAAAAGGGCAAAAGTCGGACTTTCAAAAATTCATAACTCACTTCCTATTCATATTAGACATTAAAATATCAAATTTTTCGCCATGCCCGATGAGACTGCCAAGTTTGGTGAATTTTTGTGCATGTTTCGGGGGTCAAAAATGCAATCGAACAATCGGAAAAATAATAATAATAATAATTTCTACAAAAACAATAGGGACTTCGCAGCGGTCGCTGCTCAGGCCCTAATAATAATAATAATAATAAGAGAAGATAAGATAAGATGTCCTTTATTAGTCCCACAATGGGGAAATTTGAAAGTAATAATATTTTCTACAAAAACAATAGGGACCTCGCAGCCGTCGCAGCTCGGGCCCTAATAACAATTTCTAGAAAAACAATAGGGACCTCGCAGCGGTCACTGCTCGGGCCCTAATAATAATAATAATAATAATTTCCACAAAAACAATGGGGACCTCGTAGCGGTCGCTGCTCGGGCCCTAATAATAATTTCTACATAAACAATAGGGACCTCGCCGCGGTCGCTGCTCGGGCCCCAATAATAATTTCTACACAAAGTCCATTGTGGTGACCCGCCCCCTTTTAATAAATTCAAAATGGCCGACTTCCTGTAAAACCTAGCTCATTGCTCCAAGAGACTTTTTTGTAGGTCTTGGTCTTATACATACAGTGAACCCTCGCTACTTCGCGGTTCACCTTTCGCGGGTTCAGTGCTTCGCGGGTATAAAAAATATTCGGGGGCATTGTAGTTTCGCCGAGCGGCACGACGGGGCGCTGGAGCGGTTAGACGGCCGGCGTGCGCCGAAGAAGAGCGTGGGCGAAGAGGAGAGTGGACGAAGAAGAGCACGTTCCCCCGGACACGATCGGTGGCGACGTTTCGCGCGGTTCGGACCGTACCAGAGCTCCGGCCGGCGTGCGTGGCAGTTAAGCCGTAGAGGAGCACCTTCCCCGGGCACGGGCGGTGCCAAGCGGCCCCTAAGTTTAACCGAATGGAAGCTCGGAGGAGGAGGGCATGCACGCGTCACAGTAAGCCGAAGAGGAGCACCTTCCCCGGGCACGGGCGGTTCCAAGCGGCCCCTAAGTTTAACCGAATGGAAGCTCCGGAGGAGGAGGGCATGCTCGCGACACAGTAAGCCGAAGAGGAGCACCTTCCCCGGGCACGGGCGGTGCCAAGCGGCCCCTAAGTTTAACCGAATGGAAGCTCCGGGGGAGGAGGGTGGGCGTGTGTCACAGTTAAGCCGAATTGGAGCACCTCTTCCGCCCGGGCACGAGCGGAGCGCGAAGCTGTCAGTTATGAATGAATAAATGAATAAATAAATAAATAAATAAAGAATGGCACCTTTCATTTCACAGGGCACACCAGACGGCGTACCAGCAGGTAAAAGTCTGAGTAATTAAATAAATACAAAAAGAATGGCTGGGGAATAAAAAAATAATACGTTTTAATAATAATTTGTTTTTTTTGTTATAACATGAATTTCACTCTCTCTCTCCCCGTATATATATATATATATATATATATATATATATATTGTATTTTTTTTTTAAGCATTTTTGAAGGTGCGCCGCTACTTCGCGGATTTTCAGTTTTCGCGGGTGGTCTCGGTCCCCATTAACCGCGATAACCGAGGGTTCACTGTACTCCATAAAATTTACAAAAAGCGAGGTGAAACACTCAACCAGGGCTGCTCTGCATGTTGTGCTGGGCCACCTGGAACAACAGCGGAGCTATGCAAGGATGCTCTTTGTGGACTACAGCTCGGCATTCAACACGATCATCCCAGACATCCTCGTCGCCAAACTGGACACTCTCGGCCTCCCTGCCCTCACACGCATCTGGATTAAGGACTTTCTGACCAACAGACCCCAGACTGTGTTGCTCGGCCCCTACACGTCCTCCACCCTCATGCTGAGCACCGGTTCCCCCCAAGGATGCGTGCTGAGCCCTCTCCTGTACGCCCTCTACACCTACGACTGCAGCCCGGCCCACGGCAACAACACCATCGTCAAGTT
Source organism: Idiotropiscis lumnitzeri (assembly GCF_059441095.1). Classification (NCBI taxonomy): domain Eukaryota; kingdom Metazoa; phylum Chordata; class Actinopteri; order Syngnathiformes; family Syngnathidae; genus Idiotropiscis; species Idiotropiscis lumnitzeri. Next base: position 416,749 of record NW_028283685.1, read on the forward strand.
TGCTGACGACACGACAGTGGTCGGTCTGATCTCGGAAGGTGACGAGACAGCCTACAGAGAGGAGGTAGGGAGACTGACAACTTGGTGCAAGGAGAACAGACTGCACCTTAACTCTGCTAAAACAAAGGAGATTGTCGTCGACTTCAGGAGGAACAAGACGCTGCCGCCCCCCCTCTGCATCGAAGGCGTGTGTGTGGAGAGGGTCCACACGTTCAAGTTCCTGGGAGTACAGATCTCCGATGACCTTTCTTGGAGTCACAACACCACAGCAGTGGTAAAGAAGGTCCGCCAACGTCTGCACTTCCTGAGAGTCCTCAGGAAATTCAACCTGGACAGGAAGCTGCTGCTGGCCTTCTACCACTCGTCCATCGAGAGCCAGCTGACGTACTGTGTCTCCACCTGGTACAGCGGCTGCACTGAGGCGGACAGAGTGAGGCTCCAGAGGACAGTCAAAACAGCGCAAAGGATTATTGGCTGCCCTCTCCCCTCGCTGTCGGACATCTACACCGCCCGGTGCCTCAGAAGGGCTCTCAACATCGTCAAAGACAATACCCACCCAAACTCACACCTGTTCGACCTGTTGCCCTCTGGCAGGCGCTACAGATGCATCAAATCAAGGACCAATAGACTGAGAAACAGTTTCTTTCCGAGAGCCATCTACATACTGAACTCTCACACACACACGAGACCACCCTAACCTTGCAAAACAGCATTGTGATGTGTTTCTATATGCCCTATTTAGTACTGAATTCCATTGCACTGTCTTATTTATTTATCTAATTTATATATTGTCTGTATTATTGTTGTATTGCACTGGAGAGGGGAGCCCTCTAATCTCGTTGCACACTTGAGTACAATGACAATAAAGGGATTTCTATTTCTATTCTATTCTTTTTTTAACTTTTCTCGAGGGCCATGGCGAGCCATTTAAAAAAAGCTGCACAACTAACGTATAAAATATTGATAAATTTGCTCTGCCTGATGTGTGTGTAAAGTTTCACGAGTTGTCGTTCATATTGAGAACCTCATAATCAGCGTTGTTTTATTGCCGAACAGTGCAATGCCACTCCCACAACTTTTCACGAAAAAGGATGAATTTCGTATTGTGACATCCTCATGGCCGAAACAGTCATCCGAGCATATATGAGGGCGACCTTGTTGAGTTGCACGGAGAAAAACATCCAAGAAAATAACTTGTATTAGCTTTTACCAGTTGGTGGCGCTACTACTACGATGAAAAATAAGTTGGTAGATGTCTTCAGGGCTGAAGTATCCTCAAATGTGTACAACTTCGAGAAGATAGGATCATCTGAGTCATGTTGCCGGAGCTTTTGTTGCCACAAAGTACAATCGGATTTTTCAGCACCGTAATAGCCACGCCTTTTGCCAAAACGTCACAAAATTCGGCAGAGAGTAAGATCATTGTCTTGAGTCTTTTCTGACTAATTTTCAGTCGGATTCGTCAAAAGGGCACCGTGCAGTACGTGAAAATTAAAATAAAAACAAATTTTTGATTCCACTTGGCGGCGCTGTGTGTATAACAAAATAATAACATTAAGATGTCTTCAGGTCGGGACCTTTTATTTACAGGTGAAGGTTTGGATTTTTAGGAGCATGTGCAGGGGCGTTATTAAGCATTCATTTATTTGTATTAGGTTCATTTTGTCTTCTTATTATTGATATTTGACTGATTCATTAAAAGCAGACAATTATGTTTTAGGTTAATTTTTTACCTGACATGTTTCGGCGAGTCTTTCGCCTTCTTCAGAGTGTCGCATGATGGTGTCTTGAGACCCGTCTTTATCAGCTGATGTTCCATGAGGGTGTGACTTACCTGTCAAAAAAATGAAAAATCAGAGCAGTAAAAGAACAAGCACAACATGAACATTACAAATCAGCAATCACTGACCACTGCAAAAGGGAAAACCACATCATGGACCGGGAGAAGGGCAGGGTCATCCGCACCGAAGAGAACAAACAACAGCGCTGGATCAGAGAGGCCATTGAGATCTGCAAGCGAGGCATAAAAACCATGAACAGAGACAAGGGAGCCTTCATCCTCTCTACCACCTGGAGCAGCATCTTGGCGGAGTGAACGGACAGCGGGGGCGTGACTTGCCTTCATTCTTGTGACAGGTAAGTCACGCCCTCATGGAACATCAGCTGATAAAGACGGGCCACAAGACACCATCATGTGACACTCTGAAGAAGGCGAAAGACTTTCGTATTGTGACATCCTCAAGGCCTAAACACTCATCCGATCAAAAATAAGTTGGCAGCCGTCTTCAGGGCCTGAATATCCTCAAATGTGAAAAATTTCGAGAAGATGGATCATCTGAATCATTTTGCAGGAACTTTTGTTGCCACGGAGAATAATCAGACTCTGCGGCACCGTAATAGCCACGCCCTTCGAAGGAAAGTCACAAAAATAGGGATAGAGTAAGATCAATGTCTTGAGTCTTTTCTAGCCAATTTTCAATCGGATTCGTTAAAAGGGCACCGTGCAGGACGTCAAAATGTAAAAAATGATATTGATTGGCGCAAGGTGTATAACAGAATATAAACATATAGATGTCTTCAGGTACCGACTCTTTATGTACATGTGAAGTTTTGGATTTTTAGCAGCATGTGCAAGAGAGTTATTAAGCATTTTGTCCATTGCGGCGAAGGAAATCTTAAGTGAAAACTTCGAAGCCCCGCCCCCGTCATATAGTATTTTGGAAACAAAAAATTTTAGCCCCAGTGTTTGTCCCAGGTCTTAAGATGCTACAGACAGAATTTTAAGGCAATCAGATGAAGCCTTTAGGATCAGGGTGCAAAAGAATGACCCCTGTAAACATGCAAAAAAGGGCAAAAGTCGGACTTTCAAAAATTCATAACTCACTTCCTGTTCATATTAGACGTTTAAAATATCAAATTTCTCGCCATGCCCGATGAGACTGCCAAGTTTGGTGAGTTTTTGTGCATGTTTCGGGGGTCAAAAATGCAATCGAACAATCGGAAAAATAATAATAATAATAATTTCTACAAAAACAACAGGGACTTCGCAGTGGTCGCTGCTCAGGCCCTAATAATAATAATAATAATAAGAATAAAAGTAATAATATTTTCTACAAAAACAATAGGGACCTCGCAGCCGTCGCAGCTCGGGCCCTAATAACAATTTCTAGAAAAACAATAGGGACCTCGCAGCGGTCACTGCTCGGGCCCTAATAATAATAATAATAATAATTTCCACAAAAACAATGGGGACCTCGTAGCGGTCGCTGCTCGGGCCCGAATAATAATTTCTACAAAAACAATAGGGACATCGCCGCGGTCGCTGCTCGGGCCCCAATAATAATTTCTACACAAAGTCCATTGTGGTGACCCGCCCCCTTTTAAGTAAATTCAAAATGGCCGACTTCCTGTAAAACCTAGCTCATTGCTCCAAGAGACTTTTTTGTAGGTCTTGGTCTTATACATACAGTGAACCCTCGCTACTTGGCGGTTCACCTTTCGTGGGTTCAGTGCTTCGCGGGTCTAAAAAATATTCGGGGGCATTATAGTTTCGCCGAGCGGCACGACGGGGCGCTGGAGCGGTTAGACGGCCGGTGTGCGCCGAAGAAGAGCGTGGGCGAAGAGGAGAGTGGACGAAGAAGAGCACGTTCCCCCGGACACGATCGGTGGCGACGTTTCGCGCGGTTCGGACAGTACCAGAGCTCCGGCCGGCGTGCGTGGCAGTTAAGCCGTAGAGGAGAACCTTCCCAGGGCACGGGCGGTGCCAAGCGGCCCCTAAGTTTAACCGAATGGAAGCTCCGGAGGAGGAGGGCATGCTCGCGTCACAGTAAGCCGAAGAGGAGCACCTTCCCCGGGCACGGGCGGTTCCAAGCGGCCCCTAAGTTTAACCGAATGGAAGCTCCGGAGGAGGAGGGCATGCTCGCGTCACAGTAAGCCGAAGAGGAGCACCTTCCCCGGGCACGGGCGGTGCCAAGCGGCCCCTAAGTTTAACCGAATGGAAGCTCCGGGGGAGGAGGGCGGGTGTGTGTCACAGTTAAGCCGAATTGGAGCACCTCTTCCGCCCGGGCACGAGCGGAGCGCGAAGCTGTCAGTTATGAATGTAAAGAAGAATAAATAAATAAATAAATAAAGAATGCCACCTTTCATTTCACAGGGCACACCGGACGGCGTACCAGCAGGTAGAAGTCGGAGTAATTAAATAAATACAAAAAGAATGGCTGGGGAATAAAAAAATAATACGTTTTAATAATAATTTGTTTTTTTTGTTATAACATGAATTTCACTCTCTCTCTCTCTCTCTCTCTCTCTCTCCCCCGTATATATATATATATATATATATATATATATATATATATATATATATATATATATATATATATATATATATATATATATATATATATATATATATATATATATATATTTATTCTATATATTGTATTTTCTTTTAAGCATTTTTGAAGGTGCGCCGCTACTCCGCGGATTTTCAGTTTCCGCGGGTGGTCTCGGTCCCCATTAACCGCGATAACCGAGGGTTCACTGTACTCCATAAAATTTACAAAAAGCGAGGTGAAACACTCAACCAGGGCTGCTTTTTTGAACATTTCTCGAGGGCCATGGCGAGCCATTTCAAAAAAGCTGCACAACTAACGTATAAAATATTTATAAATTTGCTCTGCCTGATGTGTGTGTCAAGTTTCACGAGTTGTCGTTCATATTTAGAACCTCATAATCAGCGTTGTTTTATTGCCAAACAGTGCAATGCCACTCCCACAACTTTTCACGAAAAAGGATGAATTTCGTATTGTGACATCCTCATGGCCGAAACAGTCCTCCGAGCATATATGAGGGCGACCTTGTTGAGTTGCACGGAGAAAAACATCCAAGAAAATAACTTGTATTAGCTTTTACCAGTTGGTGGCGCTACTACTACGATGAAAAATAAGTTGGTAGATGTCTTTAGGGCTGAAGTATCCTCAAATGTGTACAACTTCGAGAAGATAGGATCATCTGAGTCATGTTGCCGGAGCTTTTGTTGCCACAAAGTACAATCGGACTTTTCAGCACCGTAATAGCCACGCCTTTTGCCAAAACGTCACAAAACTCGGCAGAGAGTAAGATCATTGTCTTGAGTCTTTTCTGACTAATTTTCAGTCGGATTCGTCAAAAGGGCACGTTGCAGTACGTGAAAATTAAAATAAAAACAAATTTTTGATTCCACTTGGCGGCGCTGTGTGTATAACAAAATAATAACATTAAGATGTCTTCAGGTCGGGACATTTTATTTACAGGTGAAGGTTTGGATTTTTAGGAGCATGTGCAGGGGAGTTATTAAGCATTCATTTATTTGTATTAGGTTCATTTTGTCTTCTTATTATTGATATTTGACAGATTCATTAAAAGCAGACAATTATGTTTTCGGTAAATTTTTTACCTGACATGTTTCGGCGAGTCTTTCGCCTTCTTCAGAGTGTCGCATGATGGTGTCTTGAGACCCGTCTTTATCAGCTGATGTTCCATGAGGGTGTGACTTACCTGTCAAAAAAATGAAAAATCAGAGCAGTAAAAGAACAAGCACAACATGAACATTACAAATCAGCAATCACTGACCACTGCAAAAGGGAAAACCACATCATGGACCGGGAGAAGGGCAGGGTCATCCGCACAGAAGAGAACAAACAACAGCGCTGGATCAGAGAGGCCATTGAGATCTGCAAGCGAGGCATAAAAACCATGAACAGAGACAAGGTTGCCTTCATCCTCTCTACCACCTGGACCAGCATCTTGGCGGAGTTAACGGACAGCGGGGGGCGTGACTTGCCTTCATTCTTGTGACAGGTAAGTCACGCCCTCATGGAACATCAGCTGATAAAGACGGGCCACAAGACACCATCATGTGACACTCTGAAGAAGGCGAAAGACTTTCGTATTGTGACATCCTCAAGGCCTAAACACTCATCCGAGCAAATATAAGGTAGATTTTGTGAACCTGCCCGGAGAAAAACATCAACGAAAATAATTTGTATTTGTTTTAACCAGTTGGTGGCGCTACCACTGCGATCAAAAATAAGTTGGCAGCCGTCTTCAGGGCCTGAATATCCTCAAATGTGAAAAATTTCGAGAAGATGGATCATCTGAATCATTTTGCAGGAACTTTTGTTGCCACGGAGAATAATCAGACTCTGCGGCACCGCAATAGCCACGCCCTTCGAAGGAAAGTCACAAAAATAGGGATAGCGTAAGATCAATGTCTTGAGTCTTTTCTAGCCAATTTTCAATCGGATTCGTTAAAAGGGCACCGTGCAGTACGTCAAAATGTAAAAAATGATATTGATTGGCGCAAGGTGTATAACAGAATATAAACATATAGATGTCTTCAGGTACCGACTCTTTATGTACATGTGAAGTTTTGGATTTTTAGCAGCATGTGCATGAGAGTTATTAAGCATTTTGTCCATTGCGGCGAAGGAAATCTTAAGTGAAAACTTTGAAGCCCCGCCCCCGTCATATAGTATTTCGGAAACAAAAGATTTTAGCCCCAGTGTTTGTCCCAGGTCTTAAGATGCTACAGACAGAATTTTAAGGCAATCAGATGAAGCCTTTAGGATCAGGGTGCAAAAGAATGACCCCTGTAAACATGCAAAAAAGGGCAAAAGTCGAACTTTCAAAAATTCATAACTCACTTCCTGTTCATATTAGACGTTAAAATATCAAATTTTTCGCCATGCCCGATGAGACTGCCAAGTTTGGTGAGTTTTTGTGCATGTTTCGGGGGTCAAAAATGCGATCGAACAATCGGAAAAATAATAATAATAATAATTTCAACAAAAACAATAGCGACTTCGCAGCGGTCGCTGCTCAGGCCCTAATAATAATAATAATAATAATAATAAAAGTAATAATATTTTCTACAAAAACAATAGGGACCTCGCAGCCGTCGCAGCTCGGGCCCTAATAACAATTTCTAGAAAAACGATAGGGACCTCGCAGCGGTCACTGCTCGGGCCCTAATAATAATAATAATAATAATTTCCACAAAAACAATGGGGACCTCGTAGCGGTCGCTGCTCGGGCCCTAATAATCATTTCTACATAAACAATAGGGACCTCGCCGCGGTCGCTGCTCGGGCCCCAATAATAATTTCTACACAAAGTCCATTGTGGTGACCCGCCCCCTTTTAAGTAAATTCAAAATGGCCGACTTCCTGTAAAACCTAGCTTATTGCTCCAAGAGACTTTTTTGTAGGTCTTGGTCTTATACATACAGTGAACCCTCGCTACTTCGCGGTTCACCTTTCGCGGGTTCAGTGCTTCGCGGGTATAAAAAATATTCGGGGGCATTGTAGTTTCGCCGAGCGGCACGACGGGCGCTGGAGCGGTTAGACGGCCGGCGTGCGCCGAAGAAGAGCGTGGGCGAAGAGGAGAGTGGACGAAGAAGAGCACGTTCCCCCGGACACGATCGGTGGCGACGTTTCGCGCGGTTCGGACCGTACCAGGGCTCCGGCCGGCGTGCGTGGCAGTTAAGCCGTAGAGGAGCACCGTCCCCGGGCACGGGCGGTGCCAAGCGGCCCCTAAGTTTAACCGAATGGAAGCTCTGGAGGAGGAGGGCATGCTCGCGTCACAGTAAGCCGAAGAGGAGCACCTTCCCCGGGCACGGGCGGTTCCAAGCGGCCCCTAAGTTTAACCAAATGGAAGCTCCGGAGGAGGAGGGCATGCTCGCGTCACAGTAAGCCGAAGAGGAGCACCTTCGCCGGGCACGGGCGGTTCCAAGCGGCCCCTAAGTTTAACCGAATGGAAGCTCCGGAGGAGGCGGGCATGCTCGCGTCACAGTAAGCCGAAGAGGAGCACCTTCCCCGGGCACGGGCGGTGCCAAGCGGCCCCTAAGTTTAACCGAATGGAAGCTCCGGGGGAGGAGGGCGGGCGTGTGTCACAGTTAAGCCGAATTGGAACACCTCTTCCGCCCGGGCACGAACGGAGCGCGAAGCTGTCAGTTATGAATGAATAAATGAATAAATAAATAAATAAATAAAGAATGCCACCTTTCATTTCACAGGGAACACCGGACGGCGTACCAGCAGGTAAAAGTCGGAGTAATTAAATAAATACAAAAAGAATGGCTGGGGAATAAAAAAATAATACGTTTTAATAATAATTAGTTTTTTTTGTTATAACATGAATTTCACTCTCTCTCTCTCTCTCTCTCTCCCCGTATATATATATACATATATATATATATATATATATATATATACATATATATATATATATATATATATACATATATATATATATATATATATATATACATATATATACATATATATATATATATACGTATATATATATATATATATACATATATATATATATATGTATATATATATATATATACATATATATATATATATATATATATACGTATATATATATATATATACATATATATATGTATATATATATATACATATATATATATATACATATATATATATATATATATATATATACATATATATATATATATATATATATATATGTATATATATATATACATATATATATATATATATATATATATATATATATGTATATATATATATACATATATATATATATATATACATATATATATATATATATATATATATATATATATATATATATATATATATATATATATATTTATTATATATATTGTATTTTCTTTTAAGCATTTTTGAAGGTGCGCCGCTACTTCGCGGATTTTCAGTTTCCGCGGGTGGTCTCGGTCCCCATTAACCGCGATAACCGAGGGTTCACTGTACTCCATAAAATTTACAAAAAGCGAGGTGAAACACTCAACCAGGGCTGCTTTTTTGAACATTTCTCGAGGGCCATGGCGAGCCATTTCAAAAAAGCTGCACAACTAACGTATAAAATATTGATAAATTTGCTCTGCCTGATGTGTGTCTCAAGTTTCACGAGTTGTCGTTCATATTTAGAACCTCATAATCAGCGTTGTTTTATTGCCAAAAAGTGCAATGCCACTCCCACAACTTTTCACGAAAAAGGATGAATTTCGTATTGTGACATCCTCATGGCCGAAACAGTCCTCCGAGCATATATGAGGGCGACCTTGTTGAGTTGCACGGACAAAAACATCCAAGAAAATAACTTGTATTAGCTTTTACCAGTTGGTGGCGCTACTACTACGATGAAAAATAAGTTGGTAGATGTCTTCAGGGCTGAAGTATCCTCAAATGTGTACAACTTCGAGAAGATAGGATCATCTGAGTCATGTTGCCGGAGCTTTTGTTGCCACAAAGTACAATCGGACTTTTCAGCACCGTAATTGCCACGCCTTTTGCCAAAACGTCACAAAACTCGGCAGAGAGTAAGATCATTGTCTTGAGTCTTTTCTGACTAATTTTCAGTCGGATTCGTCAAAAGGGCACCGTGCAGTACGTGAAAATTAAAATAAAAACAAATTTTTGATTCCACTTGGCGGCGCTGTGTGTATAACAAAATAATAACATTAAGATGTCTTCAGGTCGGGACATTTTATTTACAGGTGAATGTTTGGATTTTTAGGAGCATGTGCAGGGGAGTTATTAAGCATTCATTTATTTGTATTAGGTTCATTTTGTCTTCTTATTATTGATATTTGACAGATTCATTAAAAGCAGACAATTATGTTTTCGGTAAAATTTTTTACCTGACATGTTTCGGCGAGTCTTTCGCCTTCTTCAGAGTGTCGCATGATGGTGTCTTGAGACCCGTCTTTATCAGCTGATGTTCCATGAGGGTGTGACTTACCTGTCAAAAAAATGAAAAATCAGAGCAGTAAAAGAACAAGCACAACAATAACATTACAAATCAGCAATCACTGACCACTGCAAAAGGGAAAACCACATCATGGACCGGGAGAAGGGCAGGGTCATCGGCACCGAAGAGAACAAACAACAGCGCTGGATCAGAGAGGCCATTGAGATCTGCAAGCGAGGCATAAAAACCATGAACAGAGACAAGGGAGCCTTCATCCTCTCTACCACCTGGAGCAGCATCTTGGCGGAGTTAACGGACAGCGGGGGGCGTGACTTGCCTTCATTCTTGTGACAGGTAAGTCACGCCCTCATGGAACATCAGCTGATAAAGACGGGCCACAAGACACCATCATGTGACACTCTGAAGAAGGCGAAAGACTTTCGTATTGTGACATCCTCAAGGCCTAAACACTCATCCGAGCAAATATAAGGTAGATTTTGTTAACCTGCCCGGAGAAAAACATCAACGAAAATAATTTGTATTTGTTTTAACCAGTTGGTGGCGCTACCACTGCGATCAAAAATAAGTTGGCAGCCGTCTTCAGGGCCTGAATATCCTCAAATGTGAAAAATTTCGAGAAGATGGATCATCTGAATCATTTTGCAGGAACTTTTGTTGCCACGGAGAATAATCAGACTCTGCGGCACCGTAATAGCCACGCCCTTCGAAGGAAAGTCACAAAAATAGGGATAGAGTAAGATCAATGTCTTGAGTCTTTTCTAGCCAATTTTCAATCGGATTCGTTAAAAGGGCACCGTGCAGTACGTCAAAATGTAAAAAATGATATTGATTGGCGCAAGGTGTATAACTGAATATAAACATATAGATGTCTTCAGGTACCGACTCTTTATGTACATGTGAAGTTTTGGATTTTTAGCAGCATGTGCAAGAGAGTTATTAAGCATTTTGTCCATTGCGGCGAAGGAAATCTTAAGTGAAAACTTCGAAGCCCCGCCCCCGTCATATAGTATTTCGGAAACAAAAGATTTTAGTCCCAGTGTTTGTCCCAGGTCTTAAGATGCTACAGACAGAATTTTAAGGCAATCAGATGAAGCCTTTAGGATCAGGGTGCAAAAGAATGACCCCTGTAAACATGCAAAAAAGGGCAAAAGTCGGACTTTCAAAAATTCATAACTCACTTCCTGTTCATATTAGACGTTAAAATATCAAATTTTTCGCCATGCCCGATGAGACTGCCAAGTTTGGTGAATTTTTGTGCATGTTTCGGGGGACAAAAATGCAATCGAACAATCGGAAAAATAATAATAATAATAATTTCTACAAAAACAATAGGGACTTCGCAGCGGTCGCTGCTCAGGCCCTAATAATAATAATAATAATAATAATAATAAAAGTAATAATATTTTCTACAAAAACAGTAGGGACCTCGCAGCCGTCGCAGCTTGGGCCCTAATAACAATTTCTAGAAAAACAATAGGGACCTCGCAGCGGTCACTGCTCGGGCCCTAATAATAATAATAATAAAAATAATAATAATTTCCACAAAAACAATGGGGACCTCGTAGCGGTCGCTGCTCGGGCCCTAATAATAATTTCTACATAAACAATAGGGACCTCGCCGCGGTCGCTGCTCGGGCCCCAATAATAATTTCTACACAAAGTCCATTGTGGTGACCCGCCCCTTTTAAGTAAATTCAAAATGGCCGACTTCCTGTAAAACCTAGCTCATTGCTCCAAGAGACTTTTTTGTAGGTCTTGGTCTTATACATACGGTGAACCCTCGCTACTTCGCGGTTCACCTTTCGCGGGTTCAGTGCTTCGCGGGTATAAAAAATATTCGGGGGCATTGTAGTTTCGCCGAGCGGCACGACGGGCGCTGGAGCGGTTAGACGGCCGGCGTGCGCCGAAGAAGAGCGTGGGCGAAGAGGAGAGTGGACGAAGAAGAGCACGTTCCCCCGGACACGATCGGTGGCGACGTTTCGCGCGGTTCGGACCGTACCAGAGCTCCGGCCGGCGTGCGTGGCAGTTAAGCCGTAGAGGAGCACCTTCCCCGGGCACGGGCGGTGCCAAGCGGCCCCTAAGTTTAACCGAATGGAAGCTCCGGAGGAGGAGGGCATGCTCGCGTCACAGTAAGCCAAAGAGGAGCACCTTCCCCGGGCACGGGCGGTTCCAAGCGGCCCCTAAGTTTAACCGAATGGAAGCTCCGGAGGAGGCGGGCATGCTCGCGTCACAGTAAGCCAAAGAGGAGCACCTTCCCCGGGCACGGGCGGTGCCAAGCGGCCCCTAAGTTTAACCGAATGGAAGCTCCGGGGCAGGAGGGCGGGCGTGTGTCACAGTATAGCCGAATTGGAACACCTCTTCCGCCCGGGCACAAACGGAGCGCGAAGCTGTCAGTTATGAATGAATAAATGAATAAATAAATAAATAAATAAAGAATGCCACCTTTCATTTCATAGGGCACACCGGACGGCGTACCAGCAGGTAAAAGTCGGAGTAATTAAATAAATACAAAAAGAATGGCTGGGGAATAAAAAAATAATACGTTTTAATAATAATTTGGTTTTTTTGTTATAACATGAATTTCACTCTCTCTCTCTGTCTATATATATATATATATATATATATATATATATATATATATATATATATATATATATATATTTATTATATATATTGTATTTTTTTTTAAGCATTTTTGAAGGTGCGCCGCTACTTCGCGGATTTTCAGTTTTCGCGGGTGGTCTCTGTCCCCATTAACCGCGATAACCGAGGGTTCACTGTACTCCATAAAATTTACAAAAAGCAAGGTGAAACACTCAACCAGGGCTGCTTTTTTTAACATTTCTCGAGGGCCATGGCGAGCCATTTCAAAAAAGCTGCACAACTAACGTATAAAATATTGATAAATTTGCTCTGCCTGATGTGTGTGTAAAGTTTCACGAGTTGTCGTTCATATTTAGAACCTCATAATCAGCGTTGTTTTATTGCCGAACAGTGCAATGCCACTCCCACAACTTTTCACGAAAAAGGATGAATTTCGTATTGTGACATCCTCATGGCCGAAACAGTCATCCGAGCATATATGAGGGCGACCTTGTTGAGTTGCACGGAGAAAAACATCCAAGAAAATAACTTGTATTAGCTTTTACCAGTTGGTGGCGCTACTACTACGATGAAAAATAAGTTGGTAGATGTCTTCAGGGCTGAAGTATCCTCAAATGTGTACAACTTCGAGAAGATAGGATCATCTGAGTCATGTTGCCGGAGCTTTTGTTGCCACAAAGTACAATCGGATTTTTCAGCACCGTAATAGCCACGCCTTTTGCCAAAACGTCACAAAATTCGGCAGAGAGTAAGATCATTGTCTTGAGTCTTTTCTGACTAATTTTCAGTCGGATTCGTCAAAAGGGCACCGTGCAGTACGTGAAAATTAAAATAAAAACACATTTTTGATTCCACTTGGCGGCGCTGTGTGTATAACAAAATAATAACATTAAGATGTCTTCAGGTCGGGACGTTTTATTTACAGGTGAAGGTTTGGATTTTTAGGAGCATGTGCAGGGGCGTTATTAAGCATTCATTTATTTGTATTAGGTTCATTTTGTCTTCTTATTATTGATATTTGACTGATTCATTAAAAGCAGACAATTATGTTTTAGGTTAATTTTTTACCTGACATGTTTCGGCGAGTCTTTCGCCTTCTTCAGAGTGTCGCATGATGGTGTCTTGAGACCCGTCTTTATCAGCTGATGTTCCATGAGGGTGTGACTTACCTGTCAAAAAAATGAAAAATCAGAGCAGTAAAAGAACAAGCACAACATGAACATTACAAATCAGCAATCACTAACCACTGCAAAAGGGAAAACCACATCATGGACCGGGAGAAGGGCAGGGTCATCCGCACCGAAGAGAACAAACAACAGCGCTGGATCAGAGAGGCCATTGAGATCTGCAAGCGAGGCATAAAAACCATGAACAGAGACAAGGGAGCCTTCATCCTCTCTACCACCTGGAGCAGCATCTTGGCGGAGTGAACGGACAGCGGGGGGCGTGACTTGCCTTCATTCTTGTGACAGGTAAGTCACGCCCTCATGGAACATCAGCTGATAAAGACGGGCCACAAGACACCATCATGTGACACTCTGAAGAAGGCGAAAGACTTTCGTATTGTGACATCCTCAAGTCCTAAACACTCATCCGAGCAAATATAAGGTAGATTTTGTTAACCTGCCCGGAGAAAAACATCAACGAAAATAATTTGTATTTGTTTTAACCAGTTGGTGGCGCTACCACTGCGATCAAAAATAAGTTGGCAGCCGTCTTCAGGGCCTGAATATCCTCAAATGTGAAAAATTTCGAGAAGATGGATCATCTGAATCATTTTGCAGGAACTTTTGTTGCCACGGAGAATAATCAGACTCTGCGGCACCGCAATAGCCACGCCCTTCGAAGGAAAGTCACAAAAATAGGGATAGAGTAAGATCAATGTCTTGAGTCTTTTCTAGCCAATTTTCAATCGGATTCGTTAAAAGGGCACCGTGCAGTACGTCAAAATGTAAAAAATGATATTGATTGGCGCAAGGTGTATAACTGAATATAAACATATAGATGTCTTCAGGTACCGACTCTTTATGTACATGTGAAGTTTTGGATTTTTAGCAGCATGTGCAAGAGAGTTATTAAGCATTTTGTCCATTGCGGCGAAGGAAATCTTAAGTGAAAACTTCGAAGCCCCGCCCCCGTCATATAGTATTTCGGAAACAAAAAATTTTAGCCCCAGTGTTTGTCCCAGGTCTTAAGATGCTACAGACAGAATTTTAAGGCAATCAGATGAAGCCTTTAGGATCAGGGTGCAAAAGAATGACCCCTGTAAACATGCAAAAAAGGGCAAAAGTCGGACTTTCAAAAATTCATAACTCACTTCCTGTTCATATTAGACGTTAAAATATCAAATTTTTCGCCATGCCCGATGAGACTGCCAAGTTTGGTGAATTTTTGTGCATGTTTCGGGGGTCAAAAATGCAATCGAACAATCGGAAAAATAATAATAATAATAATTTCTACAAAAACAATAGGGACTTCGCAGCGGTCGCTGCTCAGGCCCTAATAATAATAATAATAATAATAATAATAAAAGTAATAATATTTTCTACAAAAACAGTAGGGACCTCGCAGCCGTCGCAGCTTGGGCCCTAATAACAATTTCTAGAAAAACAATAGGGACCTCGCAGCGGTCACTGCTCGGGCCCTAATAATAATAATAATAAAAATAATAATAATTTCCACAAAAACAATGGGGACCTCGTAGCGGTCGCTGCTCGGGCCCTAATAATAATTTCTACATAAACAATAGGGACCTCGCCGCGGTCGCTGCTCGGGCCCCAATAATAATTTCTACACAAAGTCCATTGTGGTGACGCGCCCCTTTTAAGTAAATTCAAAATGGCCGACTTCCTGTAAAACCTAGCTCATTGCTCCGAGAGACTTTTTTGTAGGTCTTGGTCTTATACATACAGTGAACCCTCGCTACTTCGCGGTTCACCTTTCGCGGGTTCAGTGCTTCGCGGGTATAAAAAAATATTCGGGGGCATTGTAGTTTCGCCGAGCGGCACGACGGGCGCTGGAGCGGTTAGACGGCCGGCGTGCGCCGAAGAAGAGCGTGGGCGAAGAGGAGAGTGGACGAAGAAGAGCACGTTCCCCCGGACACGATCGGTGGCGACGTTTCGCGCGGTTCGGACCGTACCAGAGCTCCGGCCGGCGTGCGTGGCAGTTAAGCCGTAGAGGAGCACCTTCCCCGGGCACGGGCGGTGCCAAGCGGCCCCTAAGTTTAACCGAATGGAAGCTCCGGAGGAGGAGGGCATGCTCGCGTCACAGTAAGCCAAAGAGGAGCACCTTCCCCGGGCACGGGCGGTTCCAAGCGGCCCCTAAGTTTAACCGAATGGAAGCTCCGGAGGAGGCGGGCATGCTCGCGTCACAGTAAGCCGAAGAGGAGCACCTTCCCCGGGCACGGGCGGTGCCAAGAGGCCCCTAAGTTTAACCGAATGGAAGCTCCGGGGCAGGAGGGCGGGCGTGTGTCACAGTAAAGCCGAATTGGAACACCTCTTCCGCCCGGGCACGAACGGAGCGCGAAGCTGTCAGTTATGAATGAATAAATGAATAAATAAATAAATAAATAAAGAATGCCACCTTTCATTTCACAGGGCACACCGGACGGCGTACCAGCAGGTAAAAGTCGGAGTAATTAAATAAATACAAAAAGAATGGCTGGGGAATAAAAAAATAATACGTTTTAATAATAATTTGGTTTTTTTGTTATAACATGAATTTCACTCTCTCTCTCTGTCTATATATACATATATATATATATATATATATCTATATATATATATATATTTATTTATTATATATATTGTATTTTTTTTTAAGCATTTTTGAAGGTGCGCCGCTACTTCGCGGATTTTCAGTTTTCGCGGGTGGTTTCTGTCCCCATTAACCGCGATAACCGAGGGTTCACTGTACTCCATAAAATTTACAAAAAGCAAGGTGAAACACTCAACCAGGGCTGCTTTTTTTAACATTTCTCGAGGGCCATGGCGAGCCATTTCAAAAAAGCTGCACAACTAACGTATAAAATATTGATAAATTTGCTCTGCCTGATGTGTGTGTAAAGTTTCACGAGTTGTCGTTCATATTTAGAACCTCATAATCAGCGTTGTTTTATTGCCGAACAGTGCAATGCCACTCCCACAACTTTTCACGAAAAAGGATGAATTTCGTATTGTGACATCCTCATGGCCGAAACAGTCCTCCGAGCATATATGAGGGCGACCTTGTTGAGTTGCACGGAGAAAAACATCCAAGAAAATAACTTGTATTAGCTTTTACCAGTTGGTGGCGCTACTACTACGATGAAAAATAAGTTGGTAGATGTCTTCAGGGCTGAAGTATCCTCAAATGTGTACAACTTCGAGAAGATAGGATCATCTGAGTCATGTTGCCGGAGCTTTTGTTGCCACAGAGTACAATCTGACTTTTCAGCACCGTAATAGCCACGCCTTTTGCCAAAACGACACAAAATTCGGCAGAGAGTAAGATCATTGTCTTGAGTCTTTTCTGACTAATTTTCAGTCGGATTCGTCAAAAGGGCACCGTGCAGTATGTGAAAATTAAAATAAAAACACATTTTTGATTCCACTTGGCGGCGCTGTGTGTATAACAAAATAATAACATTAAGATGTCTTCAGGTCGGGACGTTTTATTTACAGGTGAAGGTTTGGATTTTTAGGAGCATGTGCAGGGGAGTTATTAAGCATTCATTTATTTGTATTAGGTTCATTTTGTCTTCTTATTATTGATATTTGACTGATTCATTAAAAGCAGACAATTATGTCTTAGGTTAATTTTTTACCTGACATGTTTCGGCGAGTCTTTCGCCTTCTTCAGAGTGTCGCATGATGGTGTCTTGAGACCCGTCTTTATCAGCTGATGTTCCATGAGGGTGTGACTTACCTGTCAAAAAAATTAAAAATCAGAGCAGTAAAAGAACAAGCACAACATGAACATTACAAATCAGCAATCACTGACCACTGCAAAAGGGAAAACCACATCATGGACCGGGAGAAGGGCAGGGTCATCCGCACCGAAGAGAACAAACAACAGCGCTGGATCAGAGAGGCCATTGAGATCTGCAAGCGAGGCATAAAAACCATGAACAGAGACAAGGGAGCCTTCATCCTCTCTACCACCTGGAGCAGCATCTTGGCAGAGTGAACGGACAGCGGGGGGCGTGACTTGCCTTCATTCTTGTGACAGGTAAGTCACGCCCTCATGGAACATCAGCTGATAAAGACGGGTCACAAGACACCATCATGTGACACTCTGAAGAAGGCGAAAGACTTTCGTATTGTGACATCCTCAAGGCCTAAACACTCATCCGAACAAATATAAGGTAGATTTTGTTAACCTGCCCGGAGAAAAACATAAACGAAAATAATTTGTATTTGTTTTAACCAGTTGGTGGCGCTACCACTGCGATCAAAAATAAGTTGGCAGCCGTCTTCAGGGCCTGAATATCCTCAAATGTGAAAAATTTCGAGAAGATGGATCATCTGAATCATTTTGCAGGAACTTTTGTTGCCACGGAGATTAATCAGACTCTGCGGCACCGTAATAGCCACGCCCTTCGAAGGAAAGTCACAAAAATAGGGATAGAGTAAGATCAATGTCTTGAGTCTTTTCTAGCCAATTTTCAATCGGATTCGTTAAAAGGGCACCGTGCAGTACGTCAAAATGTAAAAAATGATATTGATTGGCGCAAGGTGTATAACTGAATATAAACATATAGATGTCTTCAGGTACCGACTCTTTATGTACATGTGAAGTTTTGGATTTTTAGCTGCATGTGCAGGAGAGTTATTAAGCATTTTGTCCATTGCGGCGAAGGAAATCTTAAGTGAAAACTTCGAAGCCCCGCCCCCGTTCATATAGTATTTCGGAAACAAAAAATTTTAGCCCCAGTGTTTGTCCCAGGTCTTAAGATGCTACAGACAGAATTTTAAGGCAATCAGATGAAGCCTTTAGGATCAGGGTGCAAAAGAATGACCCCTGTAAACATGCAAAAAAGGGCAAAAGTCGGACTTTCAAAAATTCATAACTCACTTCCTGTTCATATTAGACGTTAAAATATAAAATTTTTCGCCATGCCCGATGAGACTGCCAAGTTTGGTGAATTTTTGTGCATGTTTCGGGGGTCAAAAATGCGATCGAACAATCGGAAAAATAATAATAATAATAATTTCTACAAAAACAATAGGGACTTCGCAGCGGTCGCTGCTCAGGCCCTAATAATAATAATAATAATAAAAGTAATAATATTTTCTACAAAAACAATAGGGACCTCGCAGCCGTCGCAGCTCGGGCCCTAATAACAATTTCTAGAAAAACAATAGGGACCTCGCAGCGGTCACTGCTCGGGCCCTAATAATAATAATAATAATAATTTCCACAAAAACAATGGGGACCTCGTAGCGGTCGCTGCTCGGGCCCTAATAATAATTTCTACAAAAACAATAGGGACCTCTCCGCGGTCGCTACTCGGGCCCCAATAATAATTTCTACACAAAGTCCATTGTGGTGACCCGCCCCCTTTTAAGTAAATTCAAAATGGCCGACTTCCTGTAAAACCTAGCTCATTGCTCCAAGAGACTTTTTTGTAGGTCTTGGTCTTATACATACAGTGAACCCTCGCTACTTGGCGGTTCACCTTTCGCGGGTTCAGTGTTTCGCGGGTCTAAAAAATATTCGGGGGCATTGTAGTTTCGCCGAGCGGCACGACGGGGTGCTGGAGCGGTTAGACGGCCGGCGTGCGCCGAAGAAGAGCGTGGGCGAAGAGGAGAGTGGACGAAGAAGAGCACGTTCCCCCGGACACGATGGGTGGCGACGTTTCGCGCGGTTCGGACAGTACCAGAGCTCCGGCCGGCGTGCGTGGCAGTTAAGCCGTAGAGGAGCACCTTCCCCGGGCACGGGCGGTGCCAAGCGGCCCCTAAGTTTAACCGAATGGAAGCTCCGGAAAGGGAGGGCATGCTCGCGTCACAGTAAGCCGAAGAGGAGCACCTTCCCCGGGCACGGGCGGTTCCAAGCGGCCCCTAAGTTTAACCGAATGGAAGCTCCGGAGGAGGAGGGCATGCTCGCGTCACAGTAAGCCGAAGAGGAGCACCTTCCCCGGGCACGGGCGGTTCCAAGCGGCCCCTAAGTTTAACCGAATGGAAGCTCCGGAGGAGGAGGGCATGCTCGCGTCACAGTAAGCCGAAGAGGAGCACCTTCCCCGGGCACGGGCGGTGCCAAGCGGCCCCTAAGTTTAACCGAATGGAAGCTCCGGGGGAGGAGGGCGGGTGTGTGTCACAGTTAAGCCGAATTGGAGCACCTCTTCCGCCCGGGCACGAGCGGAGCGCGAAGCTGTCAGTTATGAATGTATAAAAGAATAAATAAATAAATAAATAAAGAATGCCACCTTTCATTTCACAGGGCACACCGGACGGCGTACCAGCAGGTAAAAGTCGGAGTAATTAAATAAATACAAAAAGAATGGCTGGGGAATAAAAAAATAATACGTTTTAATAATAATTTGTTTTTTTTGTTATAACATGAATTTCACTCTCTCTCTCCCCGTATATATATATATATATATATATATATATTTATTATATATATTGTATATTTTTTTAAGCATTTTTGAAGGTGCGCCGCTACTTCGCGGATTTTCAGTTTTCGCGGGTGGTCTCTGTCCCCATTAACCGCGATAACCGAGGATTCACTGTACTCCATAAAATTTACAAAAAGCGAGGTGAAACACTCAGCCAGGGCTGCTTTTTTTAACATTTCTCGAGGGCCATGGCGAGCCATTTCAAAAAAGCTGCACAACTAACGTATAAAATATTGATAAATTTGCTCGGCCTGATGTGTGTGTAAAGTTTCACGAGTTGTCGTTCATATTTAGAACCTCATAATCAGCGTTGTTTTATTGCCGAACAGTGCAATGCCACTCCCACAACTTTACAAGAAAAAGGACGAATTTCGTATTGTGACATCCTCATGGCCGAAACAGTCATCCGAGCATATATGAGGGCGACCTTGTTGAGTTGCACGGAGAAAAACATCCAAGAAAATAACTTGTATTAGCTTTTACCAGTTGGTGGCGCTACTACTACGATGAAAAATAAGTTGGTAGATGTCTTCAGGGCTGAAGTATCCTCAAATGTGTACAACTTCGAGAAGATAGGATCATCTGAGTCATGTTGCCGGAGCTTTTATTGCCACAGAGTACAATCTGACTTTTCAGCACCGTAATAGCCACGCCTTTTGCCAAAACGTCACAAAATTCGGCAGAGAGTAAGATCATTGTCTTGAGTCTTTTCTGACTAATTTTCAGTCGGATTCGTCAAAAGGGCACCGTGCATAATGTGAAAATTTAAATAAAAACAAATTTTTGATTCCACTTGGCGGCGCTGTGTGTATAACAAAATAATAACATTAAGATGTCTTCAGGTCGGGACGTTTTATTTACAGGTGAAGGTTTGGATTTTTAGGAGCATGTGCAGGGGAGTTATTAAGCATTCGTTTATTTGTATTAGGTTCATTTTGTCTTCTTATTATTGATATTTGACTGATTCATTAAAAGCAGACAATTATGTTTTAGGTTAATTTTTTACCTGACATGTTTCGGCGAGTCTTTCGCCTTCTTCAGAGTGTCGCATGATGGTGTCTTGAGACCCGTCTTTATCAGCTGATGTTCCATGAGGGTGTGACTTACCTGTCAAAAAAATTAAAAATCAGAGCAGTAAAAGAACAAGCACAACATGAACATTACAAATCAGCAATCACTGACCACTGCAAAAGGGAAAACCACATCATGGACCGGGAGAAGGGCAGGGTCATCCGCACCGAAGAGAACAAACAACAGCGCTGGATCAGAGAGGCCATTGAGATCTGCAAGCGAGGCATAAAAACCATGAACAGAGACAAGGGACCCTTCATCCTCTCTACCACCTGGAGCAGCATCTTGGCGGAGTGAACGGACAGCGGGGGGCGTGACTTGCCTTCATTCTTGTGAATGGTAAGTCACGCCCTCATGGAACATCAGCTGATAAAGACGGGCCACAAGACACCATCATGTGACACTCTGAAGAAGGCGAAAGACTTTCGTATTGTGACATCCTCAAGGCTTAAACACTCATCCGAGCAAATATAAGGTAGATTTTGTTAACCTGCCCGGAGAAAAACATCAACGAAAATAATTTGTATTTGTTTTAACCAGTTGGTGGCGCTACCACTGCGATCAAAAATAAGTTGGCAGCCGTCTTCAGGGCCTGAATATCCTCAAATGTGAAAAATTTCAAGAAGATGGATCATCTGAATCATTTTGCAGGAACTTTTGTTGCCACGGAGAATAATCAGACTCTGCGGCACCGTAATAGCCACGCCCTTCGAAGGAAAGTCACAAAAATAGGGATAGAGTAAGATCAATGTCTTGAGTCTTTTCTAGCCAATTTTCAATCGGATTCGTTAAAAGGGCACCGTGCAGTTTGTCAAAATGTAAAAAATGATATTGATTGGCGCAAGGTGTATAACTGAATATAAACATATAGATGTTTTCAGGTACCGACTCTTTATGTACATGTGAAGTTTTGGATTTTTAGCAGCATGTGCAAGAGAGTTATTAAGCATTTTGTCCATTGCGGCGAAGGAAATCTTAAGTGAAAACTTCGAAGCCCCGCCCCCGTCATATAGTATTTCGGAAACAAAAAATTTTAGCCCCAGTGTTTGTCCCAGGTCTTAAGATGCTACAGACAGAATTTTAAGGCAATCAGATGAAGCCTTTAGGATCAGGGTGCAAAAGAATGACCCCTGTAAACATGCAAAAAAGGGCAAAAGTCGGACTTTCAAAAATTCATAACTCACTTCCTATTCATATTAGACATTAAAATATCAAATTTTTCGCCATGCCCGATGAGACTGCCAAGTTTGGTGAATTTTTGTGCATGTTTCGGGGGTCAAAAATGCAATCGAACAATCGGAAAAATAATAATAATAATAATTTCTACAAAAACAATAGGGACTTCGCAGCGGTCGCTGCTCAGGCCCTAATAATAATAATAATAAGAGAAGATAAGATAAGATGTCCTTTATTAGTCCCACAATGGGGAAATTTGAAAGTAATAATATTTTCTACAAAAACAATAGGGACCTCGCAGCCGTCGCAGCTCGGGCCCTAATAACAATTTCTAGAAAAACAATAGGGACCTCGCAGCGGTCACTGCTCGGGCCCTAATAATAATAATAATAATAATTTCCACAAAAACAATGGGGACCTCGTAGCGGTCGCTGCTCGGGCCCTAATAATAATTTCTACATAAACAATAGGGACCTCGCCGCGGTCGCTGCTCGGGCCCCAATAATAATTTCTACACAAAGTCCATTGTGGTGACCCGCCCCCTTTTAATAAATTCAAAATGGCCGACTTCCTGTAAAACCTAGCTCATTGCTCCAAGAGACTTTTTTGTAGGTCTTGGTCTTATACATACAGTGAACCCTCGCTACTTCGCGGTTCACCTTTCGCGGGTTCAGTGCTTCGCGGGTATAAAAAATATTCGGGGGCATTGTAGTTTCGCCGAGCGGCACGACGGGGCGCTGGAGCGGTTAGACGGCCGGCGTGCGCCGAAGAAGAGCGTGGGCGAAGAGGAGAGTGGACGAAGAAGAGCACGTTCCCCCGGACACGATCGGTGGCGACGTTTCGCGCGGTTCGGACCGTACCAGAGCTCCGGCCGGCGTGCGTGGCAGTTAAGCCGTAGAGGAGCACCTTCCCCGGGCACGGGCGGTGCCAAGCGGCCCCTAAGTTTAACCGAATGGAAGCTCCGGAGGAGGAGGGCATGCACGCGTCACAGTAAGCCGAAGAGGAGCACCTTCCCCGGGCACGGGCGGTTCCAAGCGGCCCCTAAGTTTAACCGAATGGAAGCTCCGGAGGAGGAGGGCATGCTCGCGACACAGTAAGCCGAAGAGGAGCACCTTCCCCGGGCACGGGCGGTGCCAAGCGGCCCCTAAGTTTAACCGAATGGAAGCTCCGGGGGAGGAGGGTGGGCGTGTGTCACAGTTAAGCCGAATTGGAGCACCTCTTCCGCCCGGGCACGAGCGGAGCGCGAAGCTGTCAGTTATGAATGAATAAATGAATAAATAAATAAATAAATAAAGAATGGCACCTTTCATTTCACAGGGCACACCAGACGGCGTACCAGCAGGTAAAAGTCTGAGTAATTAAATAAATACAAAAAGAATGGCTGGGGAATAAAAAAATAATACGTTTTAATAATAATTTGTTTTTTTTGTTATAACATGAATTTCACTCTCTCTCTCCCCGTATATATATATATATATACATATATATATATATATATATATATATATATATATATATATATATATATATATATATATATTGTATTTTTTTTTTAAGCATTTTTGAAGGTGCGCCGCTACTTCGCGGATTTTCAGTTTTCGCGGGTGGTCTCGGTCCCCATTAACCGCGATAACCGAGGGTTCACTGTACTCCATAAAATTTACAAAAAGCGAGGTGAAACACTCAACCAGGGCTGCTCTGCATGTTGTGCTGGGCCACCTGGAACAACAGCGGAGCTATGCAAGGATGCTCTTTGTGGACTACAGCTCGGCATTCAACACGATCATCCCAGACATCCTCGTCGCCAAACTGGACACTCTCGGCCTCCCTGCCCTCACACGCATCTGGATTAAGGACTTTCTGACCAACAGACCCCAGACTGTGTTGCTCGGCCCCTACACGTCCTCCACCCTCATGCTGAGCACCGGTTCCCCCCAAGGATGCGTGCTGAGCCCTCTCCTGTACGCCCTCTACACCTACGACTGCAGCCCGGCCCACGGCAACAACACCATCGTCAAGTTTGCTGACGACACGACAGTGGTCGGTCTGATCTCGGAAGGTGACGAGACAGCCTACAGAGAGGAGGTAGGGAGACTGACAACTTGGTGCAAGGAGAACAGACTGCACCTTAACTCTGCTAAAACAAAGGAGATTGTCATCGACTTCAGGAGGAACAAGACGCTGCCGCCCCCCCTCTGCATCGAAGGCGTGTGTGTGGAGAGGGTCCACACGTTCAAGTTCCTGGGAGTACAGATCTCCGATGACCTTTCTTGGAGTCACAACACCACAGCAGTGGTAAAGAAGGTCCGCCAACGTCTGCACTTCCTGAGAGTCCTCAGGAAATTCAACCTGGACAGGAAGCTGCTGCTGGCCTTCTACCACTCGTCCATCGAGAGCCAGCTGACGTACTGTGTCTCCACCTGGTACAGCGGCTGCACTGAGGCGGACAGAGTGAGGCTCCAGAGGACAGTCAAAACAGCGCAAAGGATTATTGGCTGCCCTCTCCCCTCGCTGTCGGACATCTACACCGCCCGGTGCCTCAGAAGGGCTCTCAACATCGTCAAAGACAATACCCACCCAAACTCACACCTGTTCGACCTGTTGCCCTCTGGCAGGCGCTACAGATGCATCAAATCAAGGACCAATAGACTGAGAAACAGTTTCTTTCCGAGAGCCATCTACATACTGAACTCTCACACACACACGAGACCACCCTAACCTTGCAAAACAGCATTGTGATGTGTTTCTATATGCCCTATTTAGTACTGAATTCCATTGCACTGTCTTATTTATTTATCTAATTTATATATTGTCTGTATTATTGTTGTATTGCACTGGAGAGGGGAGCCCTCTAATCTCGTTGCACACTTGAGTACAATGACAATAAAGGGATTTCTATTTCTATTCTATTCTTTTTTTAACTTTTCTCGAGGGCCATGGCGAGCCATTTAAAAAAAGCTGCACAACTAACGTATAAAATATTGATAAATTTGCTCTGCCTGATGTGTGTGTAAAGTTTCACGAGTTGTCGTTCATATTTAGAACCTCATAATCAGCGTTGTTTTATTGCCGAACAGTGCAATGCCACTCCCACAACTTTTCACGAAAAAGGATGAATTTCGTATTGTGACATCCTCATGGCCGAAACAGTCATCCGAGCATATATGAGGGCGACCTTGTTGAGTTGCACGGAGAAAAACATCCAAGAAAATAACTTGTATTAGCTTTTACCAGTTGGTGGCGCTACTACTACGATGAAAAATAAGTTGGTAGATGTCTTCAGGGCTGAAGTATCCTCAAATGTGTACAACTTCGAGAAGATAGGATCATCTGAGTCATGTTGCCGGAGCTTTTGTTGCCACAAAGTACAATCGGATTTTTCAGCACCGTAATAGCCACGCCTTTTGCCAAAACGTCACAAAATTCGGCAGAGAGTAAGATCATTGTCTTGAGTCTTTTCTGACTAATTTTCAGTCGGATTCGTCAAAAGGGCACCGTGCAGTACGTGAAAATTAAAATAAAAACAAATTTTTGATTCCACTTGGCGGCGCTGTGTGTATAACAAAATAATAACATTAAGATGTCTTCAGGTCGGGACCTTTTATTTACAGGTGAAGGTTTGGATTTTTAGGAGCATGTGCAGGGGCGTTATTAAGCATTCATTTATTTGTATTAGGTTCATTTTGTCTTCTTATTATTGATATTTGACTGATTCATTAAAAGCAGACAATTATGTTTTAGGTTAATTTTTTACCTGACATGTTTCGGCGAGTCTTTCGCCTTCTTCAGAGTGTCGCATGATGGTGTCTTGAGACCCGTCTTTATCAGCTGATGTTCCATGAGGGTGTGACTTACCTGTCAAAAAAATGAAAAATCAGAGCAGTAAAAGAACAAGCACAACATGAACATTACAAATCAGCAATCACTGACCACTGCAAAAGGGAAAACCACATCATGGACCGGGAGAAGGGCAGGGTCATCCGCACCGAAGAGAACAAACAACAGCGCTGGATCAGAGAGGCCATTGAGATCTGCAAGCGAGGCATAAAAACCATGAACAGAGACAAGGGAGCCTTCATCCTCTCTACCACCTGGAGCAGCATCTTGGCGGAGTGAACGGACAGCGGGGGCGTGACTTGCCTTCATTCTTGTGACAGGTAAGTCACGCCCTCATGGAACATCAGCTGATAAAGACGGGCCACAAGACACCATCATGTGACACTCTGAAGAAGGCGAAAGACTTTCGTATTGTGACATCCTCAAGGCCTAAACACTCATCCGATCAAAAATAAGTTGGCAGCCGTCTTCAGGGCCTGAATATCCTCAAATGTGAAAAATTTCGAGAAGATGGATCATCTGAATCATTTTGCAGGAACTTTTGTTGCCACGGAGAATAATCAGACTCTGCGGCACCGCAATAGCCACGCCCTTCGAAGGAAAGTCACAAAAATAGGGATAGCGTAAGATCAATGTCTTGAGTCTTTTCTAGCCAATTTTCAATCGGATTCGTTAAAAGGGCACCGTGCAGTACGTCAAAATGTAAAAAATGATATTGATTGGCGCAAGGTGTATAACAGAATATAAACATATAGATGTCTTCAGGTACCGACTCTTTATGTACATGTGAAGTTTTGGATTTTTAGCAGCATGTGCATGAGAGTTATTAAGCATTTTGTCCATTGCGGCGAAGGAAATCTTAAGTGAAAACTTTGAAGCCCCGCCCCCGTCATATAGTATTTCGGAAACAAAAGATTTTAGCCCCAGTGTTTGTCCCAGGTCTTAAGATGCTACAGACAGAATTTTAAGGCAATCAGATGAAGCCTTTAGGATCAGGGTGCAAAAGAATGACCCCTGTAAACATGCAAAAAAGGGCAAAAGTCGGACTTTCAAAAATTCATAACTCACTTCCTGTTCATATTAGACGTTAAAATATCAAATTTTTCGCCATGCCCGATGAGACTGCCAAGTTTGGTGAGTTTTTGTGCATGTTTCGGGGGTCAAAAATGCAATCGAACAATCGGAAAAATAATAATAATAATAATTTCTACAAAAACAATAGGGACTTCGCAGCGGTCGCTGCTCAGGCCCTAATAATAATAATAATAATAATAATAATAAAAGTAATAATATTTTCTACAAAAACAATAGGGACCTCGCAGCCGTCGCAGCTTGGGCCCTAATAACAATTTCTAGAAAAACAATAGGGACCTCGCAGCGGTCACTGCTCGGGCCCTAATAATAATAATAATAATAATTTCCACAAAAACAATGGGGACCTCGTAGCGGTCGCTGCTCGGGCCCTAATAATAATTTCTACAAAAACAATAGGGACCTCGCCGCGGTCGCTGCTCGGGCCCCAATTATAATTTCTACACAAAGTCCATTGTGGTGACCCGCCCCCTTTTAAGTAAATTCAAAATGGCCGACTTCCTGTAAAACCTAGCTCATTGCTCCAAGAGACTTTTTTGTAGGTCTTGGTCTTATACATACAGTGAACCCTCGCTACTTGGCGGTTCACCTTTCGCGGGTTCAGTGCTTCGCGGGTCTAAAAAATATTCGGGGGCATTGTAGTTTCGCCGAGCGGCACGACGGGGCGCTGGAGCGGTTAGACGGCCGGTGTGCGCCGAAGAAGAGCGTGGGCGAAGAGGAGAGTGGACGAAGAAGAGCACGTTCCCCCGGACACGATCGGTGGCGACGTTTCGCGCGGTTCGGACAGTACCAGAGCTCCGGCCGGCGTGCGTGGCAGTTAAGCCGTAGAGGAGAACCTTCCCCGGGCACGGGCGGTGCCAAGCGGCCCCTAAGTTTAACCGAATGGAAGCTCCGGAGGAGGAGGGCATGCTCGCGTCACAGTAAGCCGAAGAGGAGCACCTTCCCCGGGCACGGGCGATTCCAAGCGGCCCCTAAGTTTAACCGAATGGAAGCTCCGGAGGAGGAGGGCATGCTCGCGTCACAGTAAGCCGAAGAGGAGCACCTTCCCCGGGCACGGGCGGTGCCAAGCGGCCCCTAAGTTTAACCGAATGGAAGCTCCGGGGGAGGAGGGCGGGTGTGTGTCACAGTTAAGCCGAATTGGAGCACCTCTTCCGCCCGGGCACGAGCGGAGCGCGAAGCTGTCAGTTATGAATGTATAAAAGAATAAATAAATAAATGAATAAAGAATGCCACCTTTCATTTCACAGGGCACACCGGACGGCGTACCAGCAGATAAAAGTCGGAGTAATTAAATAAATACAAAAAGAATGGCTGGGGAATAAAAAAATAATACGTTTTAATAATAATTTGGTTTTTTTGTTATAACATGAATTTCACTCTCTCTCTCCCCGTATATATATATATATATATATATATATATATATATATATATATATATATATATATATTTATATATTTATTATATATATTGTATATTTTTTTAAGCATTTTTGAAGGTGCGCCGCTACTTCGCGGATTTTCAGTTTTCGCGGGTGGTCTCTGTCCCCATTAACCGCGATTACCGAGGGTTCACTGTACTCCATAAAATTTACAAAAAGCGAGGTGAAACACTCAACCAGGGCTGCTTTTTTTAACATTTCTCGAGGGCCATGGCGAGCCATTTCAAAAAAGCTGCACAACTAACGTATAAAATATTGATAAATTTGCTCGGCCTGATGTGTGTGTAAAGTTTCACGAGTTGTCGTTCATATTTAGAACCTCATAATCAGCGTTGTTTTATTGCCGAACAGTGCAATGCCACTCCCACAACTGTACACGAAAAAGGACGAATTTCGTATTGTGACATCCTCATGGCCGAAACAGTCATCCGAGCATATATGAGGGCGACCTTGTTGAGTTGCACGGAGAAAAACATCCAAGAAAATAACTTGTATTAGCTTTTACCAGTTGGTGGCGCTACTACTACGATGAAAAATAAGTTGGTCGATGTCTTCAGGGCTGAAGTATCCTCAAATGTGTACAACTTCGAGAAGATAGGATCATCTGAGTCATGTTGCCGGAGCTTTTGTTGCCACAGAGTACAATCTGACTTTTCAGCACCGTAATAGCCACGCCTTTTGCCAAAACGTCACAAAATTCGGCAGAGAGAAAGATCATTGTCTTGAGTCTTTTCTGACTAATTTTCAGTCGGATTTGTCAAAAGGGCACCGTGCAGGATGTGAAAATTAAAATAAAAACACATTTTTGATTCCACTTGGCGGCGCTGTGTGTAGAACAAAATAATAACATTAAGATGTCTTCAGGTCGGGACGTTTTATTTACAGGTGAAGGTTTGGATTTTCAGGAGCATGTGCAGGGGAGTTATTAAGCATTCATTTATTTGTATTAGGTTCATTTTGTCTTCTTATTATTGATATTTGACTGATTCATTAAAAGCAGACAATTATGTTTTAGGTTAATTTTTTACCTGACATGTTTCGGCGAGTCTTTCGCCTTCTTCAGAGTGTCGCATGATGGTGTCTTGAGACCCGTCTTTATCAGCTGATGTTCCATGAGGGTGTGACTTACCTGTCAAAAAAATGAAAAATCAGAGCAGTAAAAGAACAAGCACAACATGAACATTACAAATCAGCAATCACTGACCACTGCAAAAGGGAAAACCACATCATGGACCGGGAGAAGGGCAGGGTCATCCGCACCGAAGAGAACAAACAACAGCGCTGGATCAGAGAGGCCATTGAGATCTGCAAGCGAGGCATAAAAACCATGAACAGAGACAAGGGAGCCTTCATCCTCTCTACCACCTAGAGCAGCATCTTGGCGGAGTGAACGGACAGCGGGGGGTGTGACTTGCCTTCATTCTTGTGACAGGTAAGTCACGCCCTCATGGAACATCAGCTGATAAAGACGGGTCACAAGACACCATCATGTGACACTCTGAAGAAGGCGAAAGACTTTCGTATTGTGACATCCTCAAGGCCTAAACACTCATCCGAGCAAATATAAGGTAGATTTTGTGAACCTGCCCGGAGAAAAACATCAACGAAAATAATTTGTATTTGTTTTAACCAGTTGGTGGCGCTACCACTGCGATCAAAAATAAGTTGGCAGCCGTCTTCAGGGCCTGAATATCCTCAAATGTGAAAAATTTCGAGAAGATGGATCATCTGAATCATTTTGCAGGAACTTTTGTTGCCACGGAGAATAATCAGACTCTGCGGCACCGCAATAGCCACGCCCTTCGAAGGAAAGTCACAAAAATAGGGATAGAGTAAGATCAATGTCTTGAGTCTTTTCTAGCCAATTTTCAATCGGATTCGTTAAAAGGGCACCGTGCAGTACGTCAAAATGTAAAAAATGTTATTGATTGGCGCAAGGTGTATAACAGAATATAAACATATAGATGTCTTCAGGTACCGACTCTTTATGTACATGTGAAGTTTTGGATTTTTAGCAGCATGTGCAGGAGAGTTATTAAGCATTTTGTCCATTGCGGCGAAGGAAATCTTAAGTGAAAACTTTGAAGCCCCGCCCCCGTCATATAGTATTTCGGAAACAAAAGATTTTAGCCCCAGTGTTTGTCCCAGGTCTTAAGATGCTACAGACAGAATTTTAAGGCAATCAGATGAAGCCTTTAGGATCAGGGTGCAAAAGAATGACCCCTGTAAACATGCAAAAAAGGGCAAAAGTCGGACTTTCAAAAATTCATAACTCACTTCCTGTTCATATTAGACGTTAAAATATCAAATTTCTCGCCATGCCCGATGAGACTGCCAAGTTTGGTGAGTTTTTGTGCATGTTTCGGGGTCAAAAATGCGATCGTACAATCGGAAAAATAATAATAATAATAATTTCTACAAAAACAACAGGGACTTCGCAGCGGTCGCTGCTCAGGCCCTAATAATAATAATAATAATAATAATAAAAGTAATGATATTTTCTACAAAAACAATAGGGACCTCGCAGCCGTCGCAGCTCGGGCCCTAATAACAATTTCTAGAAAAACAATAGGGACCTCGCAGCGGTCACTGCTCGGGCCCTAATAATAATAATAATAATAATTTCCACAAAAACAATGGGGACCTCGTAGCGGTCGCTGCTCGGGCCCTAATAATAATTTCTACATAAACAATAGGGACCTCGCCGCGGTCGCTGCTCGGGCCCCAATAATAATTTCTACACAAAGTCCATTGTGGTGACCCGCCCCTTTTAAGTAAATTCAAAATGGCCGACTTCCTGTAAAACCTAGCTCATTGCTTCAAGAGACTTTTTTGTAGGTCTTGGTCTTATACATACAGTGAACCCTCGCTACTTCGCGGTTCACCTTTCGCGGGTTCAGTGCTTCGCGGGTATAAAAAATATTCGGGGGCATTGTAGTTTCGCCGAGCGGCACGACGGGCGCTGGAGCGGTTAGACGGCCGGCGTGCGCCGGAGAAGAGCGTGGGCGAAGAGGAGAGTGGACGAAGAAGAGCACGTTCCCCCGGACACGATCGGTGGCGACGTTTCGCGCGGTTCGGACCGTACCAAGGCTCCGGCCGGCGTGCGTGGCAGTTAAGCCGTAGAGGAGCACCGTCCCCGGGCACGGGCGGTGCCAAGCGGCCCCTAAGTTTAACCGAATGGAAGCTCCGGAGGAGGAGGGCATGCTCGCGTCACAGTAAGCCGAAGAGGAGCACCTTCCCCAGGCACGGGCGGTTCCAAGCGGCCCCTAAGTTTAACCAAATGGAAGCTCCGGAGGAGGAGGGCATGCTCGCGTCACAGTAAGCCGAAGAGGAGCACCTTTGCCGGGCACGGGCGGTTCCAAGCGGCCCCTAAGTTTAACCGAATGGAAGCTCCGGAGGAGGCGGGCATGCTCGCGTCACAGTAAGCCGAAGAGGAGCACCTTCCCCGGGCACGGGCGGTGCCAAGCGGCCCCTAAGTTTAACCGAATGGAAGCTCCGGGGGAGGAGGGCGGGCGTGTGTCACAGTTAAGCCGAATTGGAACACCTCTTCCGCCCGGACACGAACGGAGCGCGAAGCTGTCAGTTATGAATGAATAAATGAATAAATAAATAAATAATTAAAGAATGCCACCTTTCATTTCACAGGGAACACCGGACGGCGTACCAGCTGGTAAAAGTCGGAGTAATTAAATAAATACAAAAAGAATGGCTGGGGAATAAAAAAATAATACGTTTTAATAATAATTTGGTTTTTTTGTTATAACATGAATTTCACTCTCTCTCTCTCTCTCTCTCTCCCCGTATATATATATATATATATATATATATATATATATATATATATATATATATATATATATATATATATATATATATATATATATATATATATATATTTATTATATATATTGTATTTTCTTTTAAGCATTTTTGAAGGTGCGCCGCTACTTCGCGGATTTTCAGTTTCCGCGGGTGGTCTCGGTCCCCATTAACCGCGATAACCGAGGGTTCACTGTACTCCATAAAATTTACAAAAAGCGAGGTGAAACACTCAACCAGGGCTGCTTTTTTGAACATTTCTCGAGGGCCATGGCGAGCCATTTCAAAAAAGCTGCACAACTAACGTATAAAATATTGATAAATTTGCTCTGCCTGATGTGTGTGTCAAGTTTCACGAGTTGTCGTTCATATTTAGAACCTCATAATCAGCGTTGTTTTATTGCCAAACAGTGCAATGCCACTCCCACAACTTTTCACGAAAAAGGATGAATTTCGTATTGTGACATCCTCATGGCCGAAACAGTCCTCGGAGCATATATGAGGGCGACCTTGTTGAGTTGCACGGAGAAAAAC
The DNA here is from genome assembly GCF_059441095.1 of Idiotropiscis lumnitzeri. Classification (NCBI taxonomy): domain Eukaryota; kingdom Metazoa; phylum Chordata; class Actinopteri; order Syngnathiformes; family Syngnathidae; genus Idiotropiscis; species Idiotropiscis lumnitzeri. The sequence continues at coordinate 449,683 of NW_028283685.1, forward strand.
ATCCAAGAAAATAACTTGTATTAGCTTTTACCAGTTGGTGGCGCTACTACTACGATGAAAAATAAGTTGGTAGATGTCTTCAGGGCTGAAGTATCCTCAAATGTGTACAACTTCGAGAAGATAGGATCATCTGAGTCATGTTGCCGGAGCTTTTGTTGCCACAGAGTACAATCGGACTTTTCAGCACCGTAATAGCCACGCCTTTTGCCAAAACGTCACAAAATTCGGCAGAGAGTAAGATCATTGTCTTGAGTCTTTTCTGACTAATTTTCAGTCGGATTCGTCAAAAGGGCACCGTGCAGTACGTGGAAATTAAAATAAAAACAAATTTTTGATTCCACTTGGCGGCGCTGTGTGTATAACAAAATAATAACATTAAGATGTCTTCAGGTCGGGACATTTTATTGACAGGTGAAGGTTTGGATTATTAGGAGCATGTGCAGGGGAGTTATTAAGCATTCATTTATTTGTATGAGGTTCATTTTGTCTTCTTATTATTGATATTTGACAGATTCATTAAAAGCAGACAATTATGTTTTAGGTAAATGTTTTACCTGACATGTTTCGGCGAGTCTTTCGCCTTCTTCAGAGTGTCGCATGATGGTGTCTTGAGACCCGTCTTTATCAGCTTATGTTCCATGAGGGTGTGAATTACCTGTCAAAAAAATGAAAAATCATAGCAGTAAAAGAACAAGCACAACATGAATATTACAAATCAGCAATCACTGACCACTGCAGAAGGGAAAACCATATCATGGACCGGGCGAAGGGCAGGGTCATCCGCACCGAAGAGAACAAACAACAGCGCTGGATCAGAGAGGCCATTGAGATCTGCAAGCGATGCATAAAAACCATGAACAGAGACAAGGGAGCCTTCATCCTCTCTACCACCTGGAGCAGCATCTTGGCGGAGTGAACGGACAGCGGGGGGTGTGACTTGCCTTCATTCTTGTGACAGGTAAGTCACGCCCTCATGGAACATCAGCTGATAAAGACGGGTCACAAGACACCATCATGTGACACTCTGAAGAAGGCGAAAGACTTTCGTATTGTGACATCCTCAAGGCCTAAACACTAATCCGAGCAAATATAAGGTAGATTTTGTGAACCTGCCCGGAGAAAAACATCAACGAAAATAATTTGTATTTGTTTTACCAGTTGGTGGCGCTACCACTGCGATCAAAAATAAGTTGGCAGCCGTCTTCAGGGCCTGAATATCCTCAAATGTGAAAAATTTCGAGAAGATGGATCATCTGAATCATTTTGCAGGAACTTTTGTTGCCACGGAGAATAATCAGACTCTGCGGCACCGCAATAGCCACGCCCTTCGAAGGAAAGTCACAAAAATAGGGATAGAGTAAGATCAATGTCTTGAGTCTTTTCTCGCCAATTTTCAATCGGATTCGTTAAAAGGGCACCGTGCAGTATGTCAAAACGTAAAAAATGATATTGATTGGCGCAAGGTGTATAACAGAATATAAACATATAGATGTCTTCAGGTACCGACTCTTTATGTACATGTGAAGTTTTGGATTTTTAGCAGCATGTGCAGGAGAGTTATTAAGCATTTTGTCCATTGCGGCGAAGGAAATCTTAAGTGAAAACTTTGAAGCCCCGCCCCCGTCATATAGTATTTCGGAAACAAAAGATTTTAGCCCCAGTGTTTGTCCCAGGTCTTAAGATGCTACAGACAAAATTTTAAGGCAATCAGATGAAGCCTTTAGGATCAGGGTGCAAAAGAATGACCCCAGTAAACATGCAAAAAAGGGCAAAAGTCGGACTCTCAAAAATTCAAAACTCACTTCCTGTTCATATTAGACGTTAAAATATCAAATTTCTCGCCATGCCCGATGAGACTGCCAAGTTTGGTGAGTTTTTGTGCATGTTTCGGGGGTCAAAAATGCGATCGAACAATCGGAAAAATAATAATAATAATAATTTCTACAAAAACAACAGGGACTTCGCAGCGGTCGCTGCTCAGGCCCTAATAATAATAATAATAATAATAATAAAAAAAGTAAAAATATTTTCTAGAAAAACAATAGGGACCTCGCAGCCGTCGCAGCTCGGGCCCTAATAACAATTTCTAGAAAAACAATAGGGACCTCGCAGCGGTCACTGCTCGGGCCCTAATAATAATAATAATAATAATTTCCACAAAAACAATGGGGACCTCGTAGCGGTCGCTGCTCGGGCCCTAATAATAATTTCTACATAAACAATAGGGACCTCGCCGCGGTCGCTGCTCGGGCCCCAATAATAATTTCTACACAAAGTCCATTGTGGTGACCCGCCCCCTTTTAAGTAAATTCAAAATGGCCGACTTCCTGTAAAACCTAGCTCATTGCTCCAAGAGACTTTTTTGTAGGTCTTGGCCTTATACATACAGTGAACCCTCGCTACTTCGCGGTTCACCTTTCGCGGGTTCAGTGCTTCGCGGGTATAAAAAATATTCGGGGGCATTGTAGATTCGCCGAGCGGCACGACGGGCGCTGGAGCGGTTAAACGGCCGGCGTGCGCCGAAGAAGAGCGTGGGCGAAGAGGAGATTGGACGAAGAAGAGCACGTTCCCCCGGACACGATCGGTGGCGACGTTTCGCGCGGTTCGGACCGTACCAGAGCTCCGGCCGGCGTGCGTGGCAGTTAAGCCGTAGAGGAGCACCTTCCCCGGGCACGGGCGGTGCCAAGCGGCCCCTAAGTTTAACCGAATGGAAGCTCCGGAGGAGGAGGGCATGCTCGCGTCACAGTAAGCCGAAGAGGAGCACCTTCCCCGGGCACGGGCGGTTCCAAGCGGCCCCTAAGTTTAACCGAATGGAAGCTCCGGAGGAGGAGGGCATGCTCGCGTCACAGTAAGCCGAAGAGGAGCACCTTCGCCGGGCACGGGCGGTTCCAAGCGGCCCCTAAGTTTAACCGAATGGAAGCTCCGGGGGAGGAGGGCGGGTGTGTGTCACAGTTAAGCCGAATTGGAGCACCTCTTCCGCCCGGGCACGAGCGGAGCGCGAAGCTGTCAGTTATGAATGTATAAAAGAATAAATAAATAAATGAATAAAGAATGCCACCTTTCATTTCACAGGGCACACCGGACGGCGTACCAGCAGATAAAAGTCGGAGTAATTAAATAAATACAAAAAGAATGGCTGGGGAATAAAAAAATAATACGTTTTAATAATAATTTGGTTTTTTTGTTATAACATGAATTTCACTCTCTCTCTCCCCGTATATATATATATATATATATATATATATATATATATATATATATATATATATATTATATATTTATTATATATATTGTATATTTTTTTAAGCATTTTTGAAGGTGCGCCGCTACTTCGCGGATTTTCAGTTTTCGCGGGTGGTCTCTGTCCCCATTAACCGCGATTACCGAGGGTTCACTGTACTCCATAAAATTTACAAAAAGCGAGGTGAAACACTCAACCAGGGCTGCTTTTTTTAACATTTCTCGAGGGCCATGGCGAGCCATTTCAAAAAAGCTGCACAACTAACGTATAAAATATTGATAAATTTGCTCGGCCTGATGTGTGTGTAAAGTTTCACGAGTTGTCGTTCATATTTAGAACCTCATAATCAGCGTTGTTTTATTGCCGAACAGTGCAATGCCACTCCCACAACTGTACACGAAAAAGGACGAATTTCGTATTGTGACATCCTCATGGCCGAAACAGTCATCCGAGCATATATGAGGGCGACCTTGTTGAGTTGCACGGAGAAAAACATCCAAGAAAATAACTTGTATTAGCTTTTACCAGTTGGTGGCGCTACTACTACGATGAAAAATAAGTTGGTCGATGTCTTCAGGGCTGAAGTATCCTCAAATGTGTACAACTTCGAGAAGATAGGATCATCTGAGTCATGTTGCCGGAGCTTTTGTTGCCACAGAGTACAATCTGACTTTTCAGCACCGTAATAGCCACGCCTTTTGCCAAAACGTCACAAAATTCGGCAGAGAGAAAGATCATTGTCTTGAGTCTTTTCTGACTAATTTTCAGTCGGATTTGTCAAAAGGGCACCGTACAGGATGTGAAAATTAAAATAAAAACACATTTTTGATTCCACTTGGCGGCGCTGTGTGTAGAACAAAATAATAACATTAAGATGTCTTCAGGTCGGGACGTTTTATTTACAGGTGAAGGTTTGGATTTTCAGGAGCATGTGCAGGGGAGTTATTAAGCATTCATTTATTTGTATTAGGTTCATTTTGTCTTCTTATTATTGATATTTGACTGATTCATTAAAAGCAGACAATTATGTTTTAGGTTAATTTTTTACCTGACATGTTTCGGCGAGTCTTTCGCCTTCTTCAGAGTGTCGCATGATGGTGTCTTGAGACCCGTCTTTATCAGCTGATGTTCCATGAGGGTGTGACTTACCTGTCAAAAAAATGAAAAATCAGAGCAGTAAAAGAACAAGCACAACATGAACATTACAAATCAGCAATCACTGACCACTGCAAAAGGGAAAACCACATCATGGACCGGGAGAAGGGCAGGGTCATCCGCACCGAAGAGAACAAACAACAGCGCTGGATCAGAGAGGCCATTGAGATCTGCAAGCGAGGCATAAAAACCATGAACAGAGACAAGGGAGCCTTCATCCTCTCTACCACCTAGAGCAGCATCTTGGCGGAGTGAACGGACAGCGGGGGGTGTGACTTGCCTTCATTCTTGTGACAGGTAAGTCACGCCCTCATGGAACATCAGCTGATAAAGACGGGTCACAAGACACCATCATGTGACACTCTGAAGAAGGCGAAAGACTTTCGTATTGTGACATCCTCAAGGCCTAAACACTCATCCGAGCAAATATAAGGTAGATTTTGTGAACCTGCCCGGAGAAAAACATCAACGAAAATAATTTGTATTTGTTTTAACCAGTTGGTGGCGCTACCACTGCGATCAAAAATAAGTTGGCAGCCGTCTTCAGGGCCTGAATATCCTCAAATGTGAAAAATTTCGAGAAGATGGATCATCTGAATCATTTTGCAGGAACTTTTGTTGCCACGGAGAATAATCAGACTCTGCGGCACCGCAATAGCCACGCCCTTCGAAGGAAAGTCACAAAAATAGGGATAGAGTAAGATCAATGTCTTGAGTCTTTTCTAGCCAATTTTCAATCGGATTCGTTAAAAGGGCACCGTGCAGTACGTCAAAATGTAAAAAATGTTATTGATTGGCGCAAGGTGTATAACAGAATATAAACATATAGATGTCTTCAGGTACCGACTCTTTATGTACATGTGAAGTTTTGGATTTTTAGCAGCATGTGCAGGAGAGTTATTAAGCATTTTGTCCATTGCGGCGAAGGAAATCTTAAGTGAAAACTTTGAAGCCCCGCCCCCGTCATATAGTATTTCGGAAACAAAAGATTTTAGCCCCAGTGTTTGTCCCAGGTCTTAAGATGCTACAGACAGAATTTTAAGGCAATCAGATGAAGCCTTTAGGATCAGGGTGCAAAAGAATGACCCCTGTAAACATGCAAAAAAGGGCAAAAGTCGGACTTTCAAAAATTCATAACTCACTTCCTGTTCATATTAGACGTTAAAATATCAAATTTCTCGCCATGCCCGATGAGACTGCCAAGTTTGGTGAGTTTTTGTGCATGTTTCGGGGTCAAAAATGCGATCGTACAATCGGAAAAATAATAATAATAATAATAATTTCTACAAAAACAACAGGGACTTCGCAGCGGTCGCTGCTCAGGCCCTAATAATAATAATAATAATAATAATAAAAGTAATGATATTTTCTACAAAAACAATAGGGACCTCGCAGCCGTCGCAGCTCGGGCCCTAATAACAATTTCTAGAAAAACAATAGGGACCTCGCAGCGGTCACTGCTCGGGCCCTAATAATAATAATAATAATAATTTCCACAAAAACAATGGGGACCTCGTAGCGGTCGCTGCTCGGGCCCTAATAATAATTTCTACATAAACAATAGGGACCTCGCCGCGGTCGCTGCTCGGGCCCCAATAATAATTTCTACACAAAGTCCATTGTGGTGACCCGCCCCTTTTAAGTAAATTCAAAATGGCCGACTTCCTGTAAAACCTAGCTCATTGCTTCAAGAGACTTTTTTGTAGGTCTTGGTCTTATACATACAGTGAACCCTCGCTACTTCGCGGTTCACCTTTCGCGGGTTCAGTGCTTCGCGGGTATAAAAAATATTCGGGGGCATTGTAGTTTCGCCGAGCGGCACGACGGGCGCTGGAGCGGTTAGACGGCCGGCGTGCGCCGGAGAAGAGCGTGGGCGAAGAGGAGAGTGGACGAAGAAGAGCACGTTCCCCCGGACACGATCGGTGGCGACGTTTCGCGCGGTTCGGACCGTACCAAGGCTCCGGCCGGCGTGCGTGGCAGTTAAGCCGTAGAGGAGCACCGTCCCCGGGCACGGGCGGTGCCAAGCGGCCCCTAAGTTTAACCGAATGGAAGCTCCGGAGGAGGAGGGCATGCTCGCGTCACAGTAAGCCGAAGAGGAGCACCTTCCCCAGGCACGGGCGGTTCCAAGCGGCCCCTAAGTTTAACCAAATGGAAGCTCCGGAGGAGGAGGGCATGCTCGCGTCACAGTAAGCCGAAGAGGAGCACCTTTGCCGGGCACGGGCGGTTCCAAGCGGCCCCTAAGTTTAACCGAATGGAAGCTCCGGAGGAGGCGGGCATGCTCGCGTCACAGTAAGCCGAAGAGGAGCACCTTCCCCGGGCACGGGCGGTGCCAAGCGGCCCCTAAGTTTAACCGAATGGAAGCTCCGGGGGAGGAGGGCGGGCGTGTGTCACAGTTAAGCCGAATTGGAACACCTCTTCCGCCCGGACACGAACGGAGCGCGAAGCTGTCAGTTATGAATGAATAAATGAATAAATAAATAAATAATTAAAGAATGCCACCTTTCATTTCACAGGGAACACCGGACGGCGTACCAGCTGGTAAAAGTCGGAGTAATTAAATAAATACAAAAAGAATGGCTGGGGAATAAAAAAATAATACGTTTTAATAATAATTTGGTTTTTTTGTTATAACATGAATTTCACTCTCTCTCTCTCTCTCTCTCTCCCCGTATATATATATATATATATATATATATATATATATATATATATATATATATATATATATATATTATATATATTGTATTTTCTTTTAAGCATTTTTGAAGGTGCGCCGCTACTTCGCGGATTTTCAGTTTCCGCGGGTGGTCTCGGTCCCCATTAACCGCGATAACCGAGGGTTCACTGTACTCCATAAAATTTACAAAAAGCGAGGTGAAACACTCAACCAGGGCTGCTTTTTTGAACATTTCTCGAGGGCCATGGCGAGCCATTTCAAAAAAGCTGCACAACTAACGTATAAAATATTGATAAATTTGCTCTGCCTGATGTGTGTGTCAAGTTTCACGAGTTGTCGTTCATATTTAGAACCTCATAATCAGCGTTGTTTTATTGCCAAACAGTGCAATGCCACTCCCACAACTTTTCACGAAAAAGGATGAATTTCGTATTGTGACATCCTCATGGCCGAAACAGTCCTCGGAGCATATATGAGGGCGACCTTGTTGAGTTGCACGGAGAAAAACATCCAAGAAAATAACTTGTATTAGCTTTTACCAGTTGGTGGCGCTACTACTACGATGAAAAATAAGTTGGTAGATGTCTTCAGGGCTGAAGTATCCTCAAATGTGTACAACTTCGAGAAGATAGGATCATCTGAGTCATGTTGCCGGAGCTTTTGTTGCCACAGAGTACAATCGGACTTTTCAGCACCGTAATAGCCACGCCTTTTGCCAAAACGTCACAAAATTCGGCAGAGAGTAAGATCATTGTCTTGAGTCTTTTCTGACTAATTTTCAGTCGGATTCGTCAAAAGGGCACCGTGCAGTACGTGGAAATTAAAATAAAAACAAATTTTTGATTCCACTTGGCGGCGCTGTGTGTATAACAAAATAATAACATTAAGATGTCTTCAGGTCGGGACATTTTATTGACAGGTGAAGGTTTGGATTATTAGGAGCATGTGCAGGGGAGTTATTAAGCATTCATTTATTTGTATGAGGTTCATTTTGTCTTCTTATTATTGATATTTGACAGATTCATTAAAAGCAGACAATTATGTTTTAGGTAAATGTTTTACCTGACATGTTTCGGCGAGTCTTTCGCCTTCTTCAGAGTGTCGCATGATGGTGTCTTGAGACCCGTCTTTATCAGCTTATGTTCCATGAGGGTGTGAATTACCTGTCAAAAAAATGAAAAATCATAGCAGTAAAAGAACAAGCACAACATGAATATTACAAATCAGCAATCACTGACCACTGCAGAAGGGAAAACCATATCATGGACCGGGCGAAGGGCAGGGTCATCCGCACCGAAGAGAACAAACAACAGCGCTGGATCAGAGAGGCCATTGAGATCTGCAAGCGAGGCATAAAAACCATGAACAGAGACAAGGGAGCCTTCATCCTCTCTACCACCTGGAGCAGCATCTTGGCGGAGTGAACGGACAGCGGGGGGTGTGACTTGCCTTCATTCTTGTGACAGGTAAGTCACGCCCTCATGGAACATCAGCTGATAAAGACGGGTCACAAGACACCATCATGTGACACTCTGAAGAAGGCGAAAGACTTTCGTATTGTGACATCCTCAAGGCCTAAACACTAATCCGAGCAAATATAAGGTAGATTTTGTGAACCTGCCCGGAGAAAAACATCAACGAAAATAATTTGTATTTGTTTTACCAGTTGGTGGCGCTACCACTGCGATCAAAAATAAGTTGGCAGCCGTCTTCAGGGCCTGAATATCCTCAAATGTGAAAAATTTCGAGAAGATGGATCATCTGAATCATTTTGCAGGAACTTTTGTTGCCACGGAGAATAATCAGACTCTGCGGCACCGCAATAGCCACGCCCTTCGAAGGAAAGTCACAAAAATAGGGATAGAGTAAGATCAATGTCTTGAGTCTTTTCTCGCCAATTTTCAATCGGATTCGTTAAAAGGGCACCGTGCAGTATGTCAAAACGTAAAAAATGATATTGATTGGCGCAAGGTGTATAACAGAATATAAACATATAGATGTCTTCAGGTACCGACTCTTTATGTACATGTGAAGTTTTGGATTTTTAGCAGCATGTGCAGGAGAGTTATTAAGCATTTTGTCCATTGCGGCGAAGGAAATCTTAAGTGAAAACTTTGAAGCCCCGCCCCCGTCATATAGTATTTCGGAAACAAAAGATTTTAGCCCCAGTGTTTGTCCCAGGTCTTAAGATGCTACAGACAAAATTTTAAGGCAATCAGATGAAGCCTTTAGGATCAGGGTGCAAAAGAATGACCCCAGTAAACATGCAAAAAAGGGCAAAAGTCGGACTCTCAAAAATTCAAAACTCACTTCCTGTTCATATTAGACGTTAAAATATCAAATTTCTCGCCATGCCCGATGAGACTGCCAAGTTTGGTGAGTTTTTGTGCATGTTTCGGGGGTCAAAAATGCGATCGAACAATCGGAAAAATAATAATAATAATAATTTCTACAAAAACAACAGGGACTTCGCAGCGGTCGCTGCTCAGGCCCTAATAATAATAATAATAATAATAATAAAAAAAGTAAAAATATTTTCTAGAAAAACAATAGGGACCTCGCAGCCGTCGCAGCTCGGGCCCTAATAACAATTTCTAGAAAAACAATAGGGACCTCGCAGCGGTCACTGCTCGGGCCCTAATAATAATAATAATAATAATTTCCACAAAAACAATGGGGACCTCGTAGCGGTCGCTGCTCGGGCCCTAATAATAATTTCTACATAAACAATAGGGACCTCGCCGCGGTCGCTGCTCGGGCCCCAATAATAATTTCTACACAAAGTCCATTGTGGTGACCCGCCCCCTTTTAAGTAAATTCAAAATGGCCGACTTCCTGTAAAACCTAGCTCATTGCTCCAAGAGACTTTTTTGTAGGTCTTGGCCTTATACATACAGTGAACCCTCGCTACTTCGCGGTTCACCTTTCGCGGGTTCAGTGCTTCGCGGGTATAAAAAATATTCGGGGGCATTGTAGATTCGCCGAGCGGCACGACGGGCGCTGGAGCGGTTAAACGGCCGGCGTGCGCCGAAGAAGAGCGTGGGCGAAGAGGAGATTGGACGAAGAAGAGCACGTTCCCCCGGACACGATCGGTGGCGACGTTTCGCGCGGTTCGGACCGTACCAGAGCTCCGGCCGGCGTGCGTGGCAGTTAAGCCGTAGAGGAGCACCTTCCCCGGGCACGGGCGGTGCCAAGCGGCCCCTAAGTTTAACCGAATGGAAGCTCCGGAGGAGGAGGGCATGCTCGCGTCACAGTAAGCCGAAGAGGAGCACCTTCCCCGGGCACGGGCGGTTCCAAGCGGCCCCTAAGTTTAACCGAATGGAAGCTCCGGAGGAGGAGGGCATGCTCGCGTCACAGTAAGCCGAAGAGGAGCACCTTCGCCGGGCACGGGCGGTTCCAAGCGGCCCCTAAGTTTAACCGAATGGAAGCTCCGGAGGAGGAGGGCATGCTCGCGACACAGTAAGCCGAAGAGGAGCACCTTCCCCGGGCACGGGCGGTGCCAAGCGGCCCCTAAGTTTAACCGAATGGAAGCTCCGGGGGAGGAGGGCGGGCGTGTGTCACAGTTAAGCCGAATTGGAACACCTCTTCCGCCCGGGCACGAACGGAGCGCGAAGCTGTCAGTTATGAATGAATAAATGAATAAATAAATAAATAAATAAAGAATGCCACCTTTCATTTCACAGGGCACACCGGACGGCGTACCAGCAGGTAAAAGTCGGAGTAATTAAATAAATACAAAAAGAATGGCTGGGGAATAAAAAAATAATACGTTTTAATAATAATTTGGTTTTTTTGTTATAACATGAATTTCACTCTCTCTCTCTCTCCTCGTATATATATATATATATATATATATAAATATATATATATATATATATTTATATATTTATTATATATATTGTATTTTTTTTTAAGCATTCTTGAAGGTGCGCCGCTACTTCGCGGATTTTCAGTTTTTGCGGGTGGTCTCGGTCCCCATTATAATATAATAATAATAATATAATATTCCCTTTATTAGTCCCACAATGGGGAAATTTGAGATTCGAACCCAGGCCTCGTGGGGAGACTGGGTCCTGAACGCGGCGCCTTAGACCACTCGGCCATCCTGGCAGCCAAAGAAATCATGCGAGGCACATCAGGTGGGGATCGAACCCGCGCCGATAATACGTGCTTGCACTGCAATTCTTGTCATTGACCATTCGACCATTTTAACATTAACCGCGATAACCGAGGGTTCACTGTACTCCATAAAATTTACAAAAAGCGAGGTGAAACACTCAACCAGGGCTGCTTTTTTGAACATTTCTCGAGGGCCATGGCGAGCCATTTCAAAAAAGCTGCACAACTAACGTATAAAATATTGATAAATTTGCTCTGCCTGATGTGTGTGTAAAGTTTCACGAGTTGTCGTTCATATTTAGAACCTCATAATCAGCGTTGTTTTATTGCCGAACAGTGCAATGCCACTCCCACAACTTTTCACGAAAAAGGATGAATTTCGTATTGTGACATCCTCATGGCCGAAACAGTCATCCGAGCATATATGAGGGCGACCTTGTTGAGTTGCACGGAGAAAAACATCCAAGAAAATAATTTGTATTAGCTTTTACCAGTTGGTGGCGCTACTACTACGATGAAAAATAAGTTGGTAGATGTCTTCAGGGCTGAAGTATCTTCAAATGTGTACAACTTCGAGAAGATAGGATCATCTGAGTCATGTTGCCGGAGCTTTTGTTGCCACAAAGTACAATCGGACTTTTCAGCACCGTAATAGCCACGCCTTTTGCCAAAACGTCACAAAATTCGGCAGAGAGTAAGATCATTGTCTTGAGTCTTTTCTGACAAATTTTCAGTCGGATTCGTCAAAAGGGCACCGTGCAGTACGTGAAAATTAAAATAAAAACACATTTTTGATTCCACTTGGCGGCGCTGTGTGTATAACAAAATAATAACATTAAGATGTCTTCAGGTCGGGACGTTTTATTTACAGGTGAAGGTTTGGATTTTTAGGAGCATGTGCAGGGGAGTTATTAAGCATTCATTTATTTGTATTAGGTTCATTTTGTCTTCTTATTATTGATATTTGACAGATTCATTAAAAGCAGACAATTATGTTTTAGGTTAATTTTTTACCTGACATGTTTCGGCGAGTCTTTCGCCTTCTTCAGAGTGTCGCATGATGGTGTCTTGAGACCCGTCTTTATCAGCTGATGTTCCATGAGGGTGTGACTTACCTGTCAAAAAAATGAAAAATCAGAGCAGTAAAAGAACAAGCACAACATGAATATTACAAATCAGCAATCACTGACCACTGCAAAAGGGAAAACCACATCATGGACCGGGAGAAGGGCAGGGTCATCCGCAACGAAGAGAACAAACAACAGCGCTGGATCAGAGAGGCCATTGAGATCTGCAAGCGAGGCATAAAAACCATGAACAGAGACAAGGGAGCCTTCATCCTCTCTACCACCTGGAGCAGCATCTTGGCGGAGTGAACGGACAGCGGGGGGCGTGACTTGCCTTCATTCTTGTGACAGGTAAGTCACGCCCTCATGGAACATCAGCTGATAAAGACGGGTCACAAGACACCATCATGTGACACTCTGAAGAAGGCGAAAGACTTTCGTATTGTGACATCCTCAAGGCCTAAACACTCATCCGAGCAAATATAAGGTAGATTTTGTGAACCTGCCCGGAGAAAAACATCAACGAAAATAATTTGTATTTGTTTTAACCAGTTGGTGGCGCTACCACTGCGATCAAAAATAAGTTGGCAGCCGTCTTCAGGGCCTGAATATCCTCAAATGTGAAAAATTTCGAGAAGATGGATCATCTGAATCATTTTGCAGGAACTTTTGTTGCCACGGAGAATAATCAGACTCTGCGGCACCGTAATAGCCACGCCCTTCGAAGGAAAGTCACAAAAATAGGGATAGAGTAAGATCAATGTCTTGAGTCTTTTCTAGCCAATTTTCAATCGGATTCGTTAAAAGGGCACCGTGCAGTACGTCAAAATGTAAAAAATGTTATTGATTGGCGCAAGGTGTATAACAGAATATAAACATATAGATGTCTTCAGGTACCGACTCTTTATGTACATGTGAAGTTTTGGATTTTTAGCAGCATGTGCAGGAGAGTTATTAAGCATTTTGTCCATTGCGGCGAAGGAAATCTTAAGTGAAAACTTTGAAGCCCCGCCCCCGTCATATAGTATTTCGGAAACAAAAGATTTTAGCCCCAGTGTTTGTCCCAGGTCTTAAGATGCTACAGACAGAATTTTAAGGCAATCAGATGAAGCCTTTAGGATCAGGGTGCAAAAGAATGACCCCTGTAAACATGCAAAAAAGGGCAAAAGTCGGACTTTCAAAAATTCATAACTCACTTCCTGTTCATATTAGACGTTAAAATATCAAATTTCTCGCCATGCCCGATGAGACTGCCAAGTTTGGTGAGTTTTTGTGCATGTTTCGGGGTCAAAAATGCGATCGTACAATCGGAAAAATAATAATAATAATAATAATTTCTACAAAAACAACAGGGACTTCGCAGCGGTCGCTGCTCAGGCCCTAATAATAATAATAATAATAATAATAAAAGTAATGATATTTTCTACAAAAACAATAGGGACCTCGCAGCCGTCGCAGCTCGGGCCCTAATAACAATTTCTAGAAAAACAATAGGGACCTCGCAGCGGTCACTGCTCGGGCCCTAATAATAATAATAATAATAATTTCCACAAAAACAATGGGGACCTCGTAGCGGTCGCTGCTCGGGCCCTAATAATAATTTCTACATAAACAATAGGGACCTCGCCGCGGTCGCTGCTCGGGCCCCAATAATAATTTCTACACAAAGTCCATTGTGGTGACCCGCCCCTTTTAAGTAAATTCAAAATGGCCGACTTCCTGTAAAACCTAGCTCATTGCTTCAAGAGACTTTTTTGTAGGTCTTGGTCTTATACATACAGTGAACCCTCGCTACTTCGCGGTTCACCTTTCGCGGGTTCAGTGCTTCGCGGGTATAAAAAATATTCGGGGGCATTGTAGTTTCGCCGAGCGGCACGACGGGCGCTGGAGCGGTTAGACGGCCGGCGTGCGCCGGAGAAGAGCGTGGGCGAAGAGGAGAGTGGACGAAGAAGAGCACGTTCCCCCGGACACGATCGGTGGCGACGTTTCGCGCGGTTCGGACCGTACCAAGGCTCCGGCCGGCGTGCGTGGCAGTTAAGCCGTAGAGGAGCACCGTCCCCGGGCACGGGCGGTGCCAAGCGGCCCCTAAGTTTAACCGAATGGAAGCTCCGGAGGAGGAGGGCATGCTCGCGTCACAGTAAGCCGAAGAGGAGCACCTTCCCCAGGCACGGGCGGTTCCAAGCGGCCCCTAAGTTTAACCAAATGGAAGCTCCGGAGGAGGAGGGCATGCTCGCGTCACAGTAAGCCGAAGAGGAGCACCTTTGCCGGGCACGGGCGGTTCCAAGCGGCCCCTAAGTTTAACCGAATGGAAGCTCCGGAGGAGGCGGGCATGCTCGCGTCACAGTAAGCCGAAGAGGAGCACCTTCCCCGGGCACGGGCGGTGCCAAGCGGCCCCTAAGTTTAACCGAATGGAAGCTCCGGGGGAGGAGGGCGGGCGTGTGTCACAGTTAAGCCGAATTGGAACACCTCTTCCGCCCGGACACGAACGGAGCGCGAAGCTGTCAGTTATGAATGAATAAATGAATAAATAAATAAATAATTAAAGAATGCCACCTTTCATTTCACAGGGAACACCGGACGGCGTACCAGCTGGTAAAAGTCGGAGTAATTAAATAAATACAAAAAGAATGGCTGGGGAATAAAAAAATAATACGTTTTAATAATAATTTGGTTTTTTTGTTATAACATGAATTTCACTCTCTCTCTCTCTCTCTCTCTCCCCGTATATATATATATATATATATATATATATATATATATATATATATATATATATATATATTTATTATATATATTGTATTTTCTTTTAAGCATTTTTGAAGGTGCGCCGCTACTTCGCGGATTTTCAGTTTCCGCGGGTGGTCTCGGTCCCCATTAACCGCGATAACCGAGGGTTCACTGTACTCCATAAAATTTACAAAAAGCGAGGTGAAACACTCAACCAGGGCTGCTTTTTTGAACATTTCTCGAGGGCCATGGCGAGCCATTTCAAAAAAGCTGCACAACTAACGTATAAAATATTGATAAATTTGCTCTGCCTGATGTGTGTGTCAAGTTTCACGAGTTGTCGTTCATATTTAGAACCTCATAATCAGCGTTGTTTTATTGCCAAACAGTGCAATGCCACTCCCACAACTTTTCACGAAAAAGGATGAATTTCGTATTGTGACATCCTCATGGCCGAAACAGTCCTCGGAGCATATATGAGGGCGACCTTGTTGAGTTGCACGGAGAAAAACATCCAAGAAAATAACTTGTATTAGCTTTTACCAGTTGGTGGCGCTACTACTACGATGAAAAATAAGTTGGTAGATGTCTTCAGGGCTGAAGTATCCTCAAATGTGTACAACTTCGAGAAGATAGGATCATCTGAGTCATGTTGCCGGAGCTTTTGTTGCCACAGAGTACAATCGGACTTTTCAGCACCGTAATAGCCACGCCTTTTGCCAAAACGTCACAAAATTCGGCAGAGAGTAAGATCATTGTCTTGAGTCTTTTCTGACTAATTTTCAGTCGGATTCGTCAAAAGGGCACCGTGCAGTACGTGGAAATTAAAATAAAAACAAATTTTTGATTCCACTTGGCGGCGCTGTGTGTATAACAAAATAATAACATTAAGATGTCTTCAGGTCGGGACATTTTATTGACAGGTGAAGGTTTGGATTATTAGGAGCATGTGCAGGGGAGTTATTAAGCATTCATTTATTTGTATGAGGTTCATTTTGTCTTCTTATTATTGATATTTGACAGATTCATTAAAAGCAGACAATTATGTTTTAGGTAAATGTTTTACCTGACATGTTTCGGCGAGTCTTTCGCCTTCTTCAGAGTGTCGCATGATGGTGTCTTGAGACCCGTCTTTATCAGCTTATGTTCCATGAGGGTGTGAATTACCTGTCAAAAAAATGAAAAATCATAGCAGTAAAAGAACAAGCACAACATGAATATTACAAATCAGCAATCACTGACCACTGCAGAAGGGAAAACCATATCATGGACCGGGCGAAGGGCAGGGTCATCCGCACCGAAGAGAACAAACAACAGCGCTGGATCAGAGAGGCCATTGAGATCTGCAAGCGAGGCATAAAAACCATGAACAGAGACAAGGGAGCCTTCATCCTCTCTACCACCTGGAGCAGCATCTTGGCGGAGTGAACGGACAGCGGGGGGTGTGACTTGCCTTCATTCTTGTGACAGGTAAGTCACGCCCTCATGGAACATCAGCTGATAAAGACGGGTCACAAGACACCATCATGTGACACTCTGAAGAAGGCGAAAGACTTTCGTATTGTGACATCCTCAAGGCCTAAACACTAATCCGAGCAAATATAAGGTAGATTTTGTGAACCTGCCCGGAGAAAAACATCAACGAAAATAATTTGTATTTGTTTTACCAGTTGGTGGCGCTACCACTGCGATCAAAAATAAGTTGGCAGCCGTCTTCAGGGCCTGAATATCCTCAAATGTGAAAAATTTCGAGAAGATGGATCATCTGAATCATTTTGCAGGAACTTTTGTTGCCACGGAGAATAATCAGACTCTGCGGCACCGCAATAGCCACGCCCTTCGAAGGAAAGTCACAAAAATAGGGATAGAGTAAGATCAATGTCTTGAGTCTTTTCTCGCCAATTTTCAATCGGATTCGTTAAAAGGGCACCGTGCAGTATGTCAAAACGTAAAAAATGATATTGATTGGCGCAAGGTGTATAACAGAATATAAACATATAGATGTCTTCAGGTACCGACTCTTTATGTACATGTGAAGTTTTGGATTTTTAGCAGCATGTGCAGGAGAGTTATTAAGCATTTTGTCCATTGCGGCGAAGGAAATCTTAAGTGAAAACTTTGAAGCCCCGCCCCCGTCATATAGTATTTCGGAAACAAAAGATTTTAGCCCCAGTGTTTGTCCCAGGTCTTAAGATGCTACAGACAAAATTTTAAGGCAATCAGATGAAGCCTTTAGGATCAGGGTGCAAAAGAATGACCCCAGTAAACATGCAAAAAAGGGCAAAAGTCGGACTCTCAAAAATTCAAAACTCACTTCCTGTTCATATTAGACGTTAAAATATCAAATTTCTCGCCATGCCCGATGAGACTGCCAAGTTTGGTGAGTTTTTGTGCATGTTTCGGGGGTCAAAAATGCGATCGAACAATCGGAAAAATAATAATAATAATAATTTCTACAAAAACAACAGGGACTTCGCAGCGGTCGCTGCTCAGGCCCTAATAATAATAATAATAATAATAATAAAAAAAGTAAAAATATTTTCTAGAAAAACAATAGGGACCTCGCAGCCGTCGCAGCTCGGGCCCTAATAACAATTTCTAGAAAAACAATAGGGACCTCGCAGCGGTCACTGCTCGGGCCCTAATAATAATAATAATAATAATTTCCACAAAAACAATGGGGACCTCGTAGCGGTCGCTGCTCGGGCCCTAATAATAATTTCTACATAAACAATAGGGACCTCGCCGCGGTCGCTGCTCGGGCCCCAATAATAATTTCTACACAAAGTCCATTGTGGTGACCCGCCCCCTTTTAAGTAAATTCAAAATGGCCGACTTCCTGTAAAACCTAGCTCATTGCTCCAAGAGACTTTTTTGTAGGTCTTGGCCTTATACATACAGTGAACCCTCGCTACTTCGCGGTTCACCTTTCGCGGGTTCAGTGCTTCGCGGGTATAAAAAATATTCGGGGGCATTGTAGATTCGCCGAGCGGCACGACGGGCGCTGGAGCGGTTAAACGGCCGGCGTGCGCCGAAGAAGAGCGTGGGCGAAGAGGAGATTGGACGAAGAAGAGCACGTTCCCCCGGACACGATCGGTGGCGACGTTTCGCGCGGTTCGGACCGTACCAGAGCTCCGGCCGGCGTGCGTGGCAGTTAAGCCGTAGAGGAGCACCTTCCCCGGGCACGGGCGGTGCCAAGCGGCCCCTAAGTTTAACCGAATGGAAGCTCCGGAGGAGGAGGGCATGCTCGCGTCACAGTAAGCCGAAGAGGAGCACCTTCCCCGGGCACGGGCGGTTCCAAGCGGCCCCTAAGTTTAACCGAATGGAAGCTCCGGAGGAGGAGGGCATGCTCGCGTCACAGTAAGCCGAAGAGGAGCACCTTCGCCGGGCACGGGCGGTTCCAAGCGGCCCCTAAGTTTAACCGAATGGAAGCTCCGGAGGAGGAGGGCATGCTCGCGACACAGTAAGCCGAAGAGGAGCACCTTCCCCGGGCACGGGCGGTGCCAAGCGGCCCCTAAGTTTAACCGAATGGAAGCTCCGGGGGAGGAGGGCGGGCGTGTGTCACAGTTAAGCCGAATTGGAACACCTCTTCCGCCCGGGCACGAACGGAGCGCGAAGCTGTCAGTTATGAATGAATAAATGAATAAATAAATAAATAAATAAAGAATGCCACCTTTCATTTCACAGGGCACACCGGACGGCGTACCAGCAGGTAAAAGTCGGAGTAATTAAATAAATACAAAAAGAATGGCTGGGGAATAAAAAAATAATACGTTTTAATAATAATTTGGTTTTTTTGTTATAACATGAATTTCACTCTCTCTCTCTCTCCTCGTATATATATATATATATATATATATAAATATATATATATATATATATTTATATATTTATTATATATATTGTATTTTTTTTTAAGCATTTTTGAAGGTGCGCCGCTACTTCGCGGATTTTCAGTTTTTGCGGGTGGTCTCGGTCCCCATTATAATATAATAATAATAATATAATATTCCCTTTATTAGTCCCACAATGGGGAAATTTGAGATTCGAACCCAGGCCTCGTGGGGAGACTGGGTCCTGAACGCGGCGCCTTAGACCACTCGGCCATCCTGGCAGCCAAAGAAATCATGCGAGGCACATCAGGTGGGGATCGAACCCGCGCCGATAATACGTGCTTGCACTGCAATTCTTGTCATTGACCATTCGACCATTTTAACATTAACCGCGATAACCGAGGGTTCACTGTACTCCATAAAATTTACAAAAAGCGAGGTGAAACACTCAACCAGGGCTGCTTTTTTGAACATTTCTCGAGGGCCATGGCGAGCCATTTCAAAAAAGCTGCACAACTAACGTATAAAATATTGATAAATTTGCTCTGCCTGATGTGTGTGTAAAGTTTCACGAGTTGTCGTTCATATTTAGAACCTCATAATCAGCGTTGTTTTATTGCCGAACAGTGCAATGCCACTCCCACAACTTTTCACGAAAAAGGATGAATTTCGTATTGTGACATCCTCATGGCCGAAACAGTCATCCGAGCATATATGAGGGCGACCTTGTTGAGTTGCACGGAGAAAAACATCCAAGAAAATAATTTGTATTAGCTTTTACCAGTTGGTGGCGCTACTACTACGATGAAAAATAAGTTGGTAGATGTCTTCAGGGCTGAAGTATCTTCAAATGTGTACAACTTCGAGAAGATAGGATCATCTGAGTCATGTTGCCGGAGCTTTTGTTGCCACAAAGTACAATCGGACTTTTCAGCACCGTAATAGCCACGCCTTTTGCCAAAACGTCACAAAATTCGGCAGAGAGTAAGATCATTGTCTTGAGTCTTTTCTGACAAATTTTCAGTCGGATTCGTCAAAAGGGCACCGTGCAGTACGTGAAAATTAAAATAAAAACACATTTTTGATTCCACTTGGCGGCGCTGTGTGTATAACAAAATAATAACATTAAGATGTCTTCAGGTCGGGACGTTTTATTTACAGGTGAAGGTTTGGATTTTTAGGAGCATGTGCAGGGGAGTTATTAAGCATTCATTTATTTGTATTAGGTTCATTTTGTCTTCTTATTATTGATATTTGACAGATTCATTAAAAGCAGACAATTATGTTTTAGGTTAATTTTTTACCTGACATGTTTCGGCGAGTCTTTCGCCTTCTTCAGAGTGTCGCATGATGGTGTCTTGAGACCCGTCTTTATCAGCTGATGTTCCATGAGGGTGTGACTTACCTGTCAAAAAAATGAAAAATCAGAGCAGTAAAAGAACAAGCACAACATGAATATTACAAATCAGCAATCACTGACCACTGCAAAAGGGAAAACCACATCATGGACCGGGAGAAGGGCAGGGTCATCCGCAACGAAGAGAACAAACAACAGCGCTGGATCAGAGAGGCCATTGAGATCTGCAAGCGAGGCATAAAAACCATGAACAGAGACAAGGGAGCCTTCATCCTCTCTACCACCTGGAGCAGCATCTTGGCGGAGTGAACGGACAGCGGGGGGCGTGACTTGCCTTCATTCTTGTGACAGGTAAGTCACGCCCTCATGGAACATCAGCTGATAAAGACGGGTCACAAGACACCATCATGTGACACTCTGAAGAAGGCGAAAGACTTTCGTATTGTGACATCCTCAAGGCCTAAACACTCATCCGAGCAAATATAAGGTAGATTTTGTGAACCTGCCCGGAGAAAAACATCAACGAAAATAATTTGTATTTGTTTTAACCAGTTGGTGGCGCTACCACTGCGATCAAAAATAAGTTGGCAGCCGTCTTCAGGGCCTGAATATCCTCAAATGTGAAAAATTTCGAGAAGATGGATCATCTGAATCATTTTGCAGGAACTTTTGTTGCCACGGAGAATAATCAGACTCTGCGGCACCGTAATAGCCACGCCCTTCGAAGGAAAGTCACAAAAATAGGGATAGAGTAAGATCAATGTCTTGAGTCTTTTCTAGCCAATTTTCAATCGGATTCGTTAAAAGGGCACCGTGCAGTACGTCAAAATGTAAAAAATGTTATTGATTGGCGCAAGGTGTATAACAGAATATAAACATATAGATGTCTTCAGGTACCGACTCTTTATGTACATGTGAAGTTTTGGATTTTTAGCAGCATGTGCAGGAGAGTTATTAAGCATTTTGTCCATTGCGGCGAAGGAAATCTTAAGTGAAAACTTTGAAGCCCCGCCCCCGTCATATAGTATTTCGGAAACAAAAGATTTTAGCCCCAGTGTTTGTCCCAGGTCTTAAGATGCTACAGACAGAATTTTAAGGCAATCAGATGAAGCCTTTAGGATCAGGGTGCAAAAGAATGACCCCTGTAAACATGCAAAAAAGGGCAAAAGTCGGACTTTCAAAAATTCATAACTCACTTCCTGTTCATATTAGACGTTAAAATATCAAATTTCTCGCCATGCCCGATGAGACTGCCAAGTTTGGTGAGTTTTTGTGCATGTTTCGGGGTCAAAAATGCGATCGTACAATCGGAAAAATAATAATAATAATAATTTCTACAAAAACAACAGGGACTTCGCAGCGGTCGCTGCTCAGGCCCTAATAATAATAATAATAATAATAATAATAAAAGTAATAATATTTTCTACAAAAACAATAGGGACCTCGCAGCCGTCGCAGCTCGGGCCCTAATAACAATTTCTAGAAAAACAATAGGGACCTCGCAGCGGTCACTGCTCGGGCCCTAATAATAATAATAATAATAATTTCCACAAAAACAATGGGGACCTCGTAGCGGTCGCTGCTCGGGCCCTAATAATAATTTCTACATAAACAATAGGGACCTCGCCACGGTCGCTGCTCGGGCCCCAATAATAATTTCTACACAAAGTCCATTGTGGTGACCCGCCCCTTTTAAGTAAATTCAAAATGGCCGACTTCCTGTAAAACCTAGCTCATTGCTCCAAGAGACTTTTTTGTAGGTCTTGGTCTTATACATACAGTGAACCCTCGCTACTTCGCGGTTCACCTTTCGCGGGTTCAGTGCTTCGCGGGTATAAAAAATATTCGGGGGCATTGTAGTTTCGCCGAGCGGCACGACGGGCGCTGGAGCGGTTAGACGGCCGGCGTGCGCCGATGAAGAGCGTGGGCGAAGAGGAGAGTGGACGAAGAAGAGCACGTTCCCCCGGACACGATCGGTGGCGACGTTTCGCGCGGTTCGGACCGTACCAGGGCTCCGGCCGGCGTGCGTGGCAGTTAAGCCGTAGAGGAGCACCGTCCCCGGGCACGAGCGGTGCCAAGCGGCCCCTAAGTTTAACCGAATGGAAGCTCCGGAGGAGGAGGGCATGCTCGCGTCACAGTAAGCCGAAGAGGAGCACCTTCCCCAGGCACGGGCGGTTCCAAGCGGCCCCTAAGTTTAACCAAATGGAAGCTCCGGAGGAGGAGGGCATGCTCGCGTCACAGTAAGCCGAAGAGGAGCACCTTTGCCGGGCACGGGCGGTTCCAAGCGGCCCCTAAGTTTAACCGAATGGAAGCTCCGGAGGAGGCGGGCATGCTCGCGTCACAGTAAGCCGAAGAGGAGCACCTTCCCCGGGCACGGGCGGTGCCAAGCGGCCCCTAAGTTTAACCGAATGGAAGCTCCGGGGGAGGAGGGCGGGCGTGTGTCACAGTTAAGCCGAATTGGAACACCTCTTCCGCCCGGACACGAACGGAGCGCGAAGCTGTCAGTTATGAATGAATAAATGAATAAATAAATAAATAATTAAAGAATGCCACCTTTCATTTCACAGGGAACACCGGACGGCGTACCAGCAGGTAAATGTCGGAGTAATTAAATAAATACAAAAAGAATGGCTGGGGAATAAAAAAATAATACGTTTTAATAATAATTTGGTTTTTTTGTTATAACATGAATTTCACTCTCTCTCTCTCTCTCTCCCCGTATATATATATATATATATATATATATATATATATATATATATATATATATATATATATATATATTTATTATATATATTGTATTTTCTTTTAAGCATTTTTGAAGGTGCGCCGCTACTTCGCGGATTTTCAGTTTTCGCGGGTGGTCTCTGTCCCCATTAAGCGCGATTACCGAGGGTTCACTGTACTCCATAAAATTTACAAAAAGCGAGGTGAAACACTCAACCAGGGCTGCTTTTTTTAACATTTCTCGAGGGCCATGGCGAGCCATTTCAAAAAAGCTGCACAACTAACGTATAAAATATTGATAAATTTGCTCGGCCTGATGTGTGTGTAAAGTTTCACGAGTTGTCGTTCATATTTAGAACCTCATAATCAGCGTTGTTTTATTGCCAAACAGTGCAATGCCACTCCCACAACTTTACACGAAAAAGGACGAATTTCGTATTGTGACATCCTCATGGCCGAAACAGTCATCCGAGCATATATGAGGGCGACCTTGTTGAGTTGCACGGAGAAAAACATCCAAGAAAATAACTTGTATTAGCTTTTACCAGTTGGTGGCGCTACTACTACGATGAAAAATAAGTTGGTAGATGTCTTCAGGGCTGAAGTATCCTCAAATGTGTACAACTTCGAGAAGATAGGATCATCTGAGTCATGTTGCCGGAGCTTTTGTTGCCACAGAGTACAATCTGACTTTTCAGCACCGTAATAGCCACGCCTTTTGCCAAAACGTCACAAAATTCGGCAGAGAGAAAGATCATTGTCTTGAGTCTTTTCTGACTAATTTTCAGTCGGATTTGTCAAAAGGGCACCGTGCAGGATGTGAAAATTAAAATAAAAACACATTTTTGATTCCACTTGGCGGCGCTGTGTGTATAACAAAATAATAACATTAAGATGTCTTCAGGTCGGGACGTTTTATTTACAGGTGAAGGTTTGGATTTTCAGGAGCATGTGCAGGGGAGTTATTAAGCATTCATTTATTTGTATTAGGTTCATTTTGTCTTCTTATTATTGATATTTGACTGATTCATTAAAAGCAGACAATTATGTTTTAGGTTAATTTTTTACCTGACATGTTTCGGCGAGTCTTTCGCCTTCTTCAGAGTGTCGCATGATGGTGTCTTGAGACCCGTCTTTATCAGCTGATGTTCCATGAGGGTGTGACTTACCTGTCAAAAAAATGAAAAATCAGAGCAGTAAAAGAACAAGCACAACATGAACATTACAAATCAGCAATCACTGACCACTGCAAAAGGGAAAACCACATCATGGACCGGGAGAAGGGCAGGGTCATCCGCACCGAAGAGAAGAAACAACAGCGCTGGATCAGAGAGGCCATTGAGATCTGCAAGCGAGGCATAAAAACCATGAACAGAGACAAGGGAGCCTTCATCCTCTCTACCACCTAGAGCAGCATCTTGGCGGAGTGAATGGACAGCGGGGGGTGTGACTTGCCTTCATTCTTGTGACAGGTAAGTCACGCCCTCATGGAACATCAGCTGATAAAGACGGGTCACAAGACACCATCATGTGACACTCTGAAGAAGGCGAAAGACTTTCGTATTGTGACATCCTCAAGGCCTAAACACTCATCCGAGCAAATATAAGGTAGATTTTGTGAACCTGCCCGGAGAAAAACATCAACGAAAATAATTTGTATTTGTTTTAACCAGTTGGTGGCGCTACCACTGCGATCAAAAATAAGTTGGCAGCCGTCTTCAGGGCCTGAATATCCTCAAATGTGAAAAATTTCGAGAAGATGGATCATCTGAATCATTTTGCAGGAACTTTTGTTGCCACGGAGAATAATCAGACTCTGCGGCACCGCAATAGCCACGCCCTTCGAAGGAAAGTCACAAAAATAGGGATAGAGTAAGATCAATGTCTTGAGTCTTTTCTAGCCAATTTTCAATCGGATTCGTTAAAAGGGCACCGTGCAGTACGTCAAAATGTAAAAAATGTTATTGATTGGCGCAAGGTGTATAACAGAATATAAACATATAGATGTCTTCAGGTACCGACTCTTTATGTACATGTGAAGTTTTGGATTTTTAGCAGCATGTGCAGGAGAGTTATTAAGCATTTTGTCCATTGCGGCGAAGGAAATCTTAAGTGAAAACTTTGAAGCCCCGCCCCCGTCATATAGTATTTCGGAAACAAAAGATTTTAGCCCCAGTGTTTGTCCCAGGTCTTAAGATGCTACAGACAGAATTTTAAGGCAATCAGATGAAGCCTTTAGGATCAGGGTGCAAAAGAATGACCCCTGTAAACATGCAAAAAAGGGCAAAAGTCGGACTTTCAAAAATTCATAACTCACTTCCTGTTCATATTAGACGTTAAAATATCAAATTTCTCGCCATGCCCGATGAGACTGCCAAGTTTGGTGAGTTTTTGTGCATGTTTCGGGGTCAAAAATGCGATCGTACAATCGGAAAAATAATAATAATAATAATTTCTACAAAAACAACAGGGACTTCGCAGCGGTCGCTGCTCAGGCCCTAATAATAATAATAATAATAATAATAAAAGTAATGATATTTTCTACAAAAACAATAGGGACCTCGCAGCCGTCGCAGCTCGGGCCCTAATAACAATTTCTAGAAAAACAATAGGGACCTCGCAGCGGTCACTGCTCGGGCCCTAATAATAATAATAATAATAATTTCCACAAAAACAATGGGGACCTCGTAGCGGTCGCTGCTCGGGCCCTAATAATAATTTCTACATAAACAATAGGGACCTCGCCGCGGTCGCTGCTCGGGCCCCAATAATAATTTCTACACAAAGTCCATTGTGGTGACCCGCCCCTTTTAAGTAAATTCAAAATGGCCGACTTCCTGTAAAACCTAGCTCATTGCTTCAAGAGACTTTTTTGTAGGTCTTGGTCTTATACATACAGTGAACCCTCGCTACTTCGCGGTTCACCTTTCGCGGGTTCAGTGCTTCGCGGGTATAAAAAATATTCGGGGGCATTGTAGTTTCGCCGAGCGGCACGACGGGCGCTGGAGCGGTTAGACGGCCGGCGTGCGCCGGAGAAGAGCGTGGGCGAAGAGGAGAGTGGACGAAGAAGAGCACGTTCCCCCGGACACGATCGGTGGCGACGTTTCGCGCGGTTCGGACCGTACCAAGGCTCCGGCCGGCGTGCGTGGCAGTTAAGCCGTAGAGGAGCACCGTCCCCGGGCACGGGCGGTGCCAAGCGGCCCCTAAGTTTAACCGAATGGAAGCTCCGGAGGAGGAGGGCATGCTCGCGTCACAGTAAGCCGAAGAGGAGCACCTTCCCCAGGCACGGGCGGTTCCAAGCGGCCCCTAAGTTTAACCAAATGGAAGCTCCGGAGGAGGAGGGCATGCTCGCGTCACAGTAAGCCGAAGAGGAGCACCTTTGCCGGGCACGGGCGGTTCCAAGCGGCCCCTAAGTTTAACCGAATGGAAGCTCCGGAGGAGGCGGGCATGCTCGCGTCACAGTAAGCCGAAGAGGAGCACCTTCCCCGGGCACGGGCGGTGCCAAGCGGCCCCTAAGTTTAACCGAATGGAAGCTCCGGGGGAGGAGGGCGGGCGTGTGTCACAGTTAAGCCGAATTGGAACACCTCTTCCGCCCGGACACGAACGGAGCGCGAAGCTGTCAGTTATGAATGAATAAATGAATAAATAAATAAATAATTAAAGAATGCCACCTTTCATTTCACAGGGAACACCGGACGGCGTACCAGCTGGTAAAAGTCGGAGTAATTAAATAAATACAAAAAGAATGGCTGGGGAATAAAAAAATAATACGTTTTAATAATAATTTGGTTTTTTTGTTATAACATGAATTTCACTCTCTCTCTCTCTCTCTCCCCGTATATATATATATATATATATATATATATATATATATTTATTATATATATTGTATTTTCTTTTAAGCATTTTTGAAGGTGCGCCGCTACTTCGCGGATTTTCAGTTTCCGCGGGTGGTCTCGGTCCCCATTAACCGCGATAACCGAGGGTTCACTGTACTCCATAAAATTTACAAAAAGCGAGGTGAAACACTCAACCAGGGCTGCTTTTTTGAACATTTCTCGAGGGCCATGGCGAGCCATTTCAAAAAAGCTGCACAACTAACGTATAAAATATTGATAAATTTGCTCTGCCTGATGTGTGTGTCAAGTTTCACGAGTTGTCGTTCATATTTAGAACCTCATAATCAGCGTTGTTTTATTGCCAAACAGTGCAATGCCACTCCCACAACTTTTCACGAAAAAGGATGAATTTCGTATTGTGACATCCTCATGGCCGAAACAGTCCTCCGAGCATATATGAGGGCGACCTTGTTGAGTTGCACGGAGAAAAACATCTAAGAAAATAACTTGTATTAGCTTTTACCAGTTGGTGGCGCTACTACTACGATGAAAAATAAGTTGGTAGATGTCTTCAGGGCTGAAGTATCCTCAAATGTGTACAACTTCGAGAAGATAGGATCATCTGAGTAATGTTGCCGGAGCTTTTGTTGCCACAGAGTACAATCGGACTTTTCAGCACCGTAATAGCCACGCCTTTTGCCAAAACGTCACAAAATTCGGCAGAGAGTAAGTGAGTCTTTTCTGACTAATTTTCAGTCGGATTCGTCAAAAGGGCACCGTGCAGTACGTGAAAATTAAAATAAAAACAAATTTTTGATTCCACTTGGCGGCGCTGTGTGTATAACAAAATAATAACATTAAGATGTCTTCAGGTCGGGACGTTTTATTTACAGGTGAAGGTTTGGATTTTTAGGAGCATGTCCAGGGGAGTTATTAAGCATTCATTTATTTGTATTAGGTTCATTTTGTCTTCTTATTATTGATATTTGACTGATTCATTAAAAGCAGACAATTATGTTTTAGGTTAATTTTTTACCTGACATGTTTCGGCGAGTCTTTCGCCTTCTTCAGAGTGTCGCATGATGGTGTCTTGAGACCCGTCTTTATCAGCTGATGTTCCATGAGGGTGTGACTTACCTGTCAAAAAAATTAAAAAATCAGAGCAGTAAAAGAACAAGCACAACATGAACATTACAAATCAGCAATCACTGACCACTGCAAAAGGGAAAACCACATCATGGACTGGGAGAAGGGCAGGGTCATCCGCACCGGAGAGAACAAACTACAGCGCTGGATCAAAGAAGCAATTGAGATCTGCAAGCGAGGCATAAAAACCATGAACAGAGACAAGGGAGCCTTCATCCTCTCTACCACCTGGAGCAGCATCTTGGCGGAGTGAACGGACAGCGGGGGGCGTGACTTGCCTTCATTCTTGTGACAGGTAAGGCACGCCTTCATGGAACATCAGCTGATAAAGACTGGTCACAAGACACCATCACAGGGTTCGAAGTTAACTTTAAAAACTGCTTCCCCATAGGGCAAGTGCCACTAAAATTTGCCTTGCCCGAGTGGCCAAATTACTTGCCCAACTAGGGCAAGTGACAATTTTTTTTCTCTTGCCCTGAGTGACTTTTTGTATGACAAAGTGTCTAATTACAAATTGCATGAATTTTTTGTTCGGACAGTTCCCGCCTAGAAAGAATTAAAAATACGTTACAATCATAAGTGTTGCTTATATAAAAATGTATCATGTATTAACACATTAATTAGGTGTCTGCTGACCCAGGATTATGTTATTGTTATGTTATGTTATATATCAAAGAGAATGTGGAATGACACTGAACGATGGAAGGTGGAAGGATGTGGAAAGATCGTGAATGACATTGAATGATTTGGAATGACACTGAAAGATTTTGAATAATACTGAATGACACTGAATGAAGTAAAACTCTCTGGGAACGGGCCAATTCAAGATAGCTGCCGCACTGTGGGGGAGGCTTTGGTACCAAATTTGGAAAGAGACCCAAACGGTTGGGTCCATTTTATATCAGTGTGGGGGTGAAACGTTGGTCTTGGCGGAGCTGTCTGAATATTGGAGAAGTGAGAAGACAAAGTAAAACAGAACAATTAAAATCACTCTTCAAATACATATTGTTTGGTAAGCAGAGCATGATTTACAGCTCACCATTTTATTGCATGCACCAAGCATGTTATACATTTTTCTGTCCACGGGATGGCGTAGTCAAGAAAAATGAAGCATCTCGAAGCCCATTCGTGTGTGAAGTATTTCCCTGCAGGGCTTGGCTGCTTTATGGGGCTTCATTTTGCCATCACTAGTTTTAGATAGTTTTAATTTTTGAAAGAGCATTTTCATTTTACAGTGAACCCTCGCTACTTCGCGGTTCACCTTTCGCGGGTTCAGTGCTTCGCGGGTCTAAAAAATATTCGGGGACATTGTAGTTTCGCCGAGCGGCACGACGGGGCGCTGGAGCTGTTAGACGGCCGGCATGCGCCGAAGAAGAGCGTGGGCGAAGAGGAGAGTGGACGAAGAAGAGCACGTTCCCCCGGGCACGATTTGGGGCGACGTTTCGCGCGGTTCGGACCGTACCAGAGCTCCGGCCAGCGTGCGTGGCAGTTAAGCCGAAGAGGAACAACTTCCGCCCGGGCACTAGCGGGGCGACATTTCGCTCTGTTCGGGAGCGTACGAGAGCTCCGGAGGAGGCCGGCCGGCGTGCGTGGCAGTTAAGCCGAAGAGGAGCACCTTCCCCGGGCACGGGCGGTGTCAAGCGGCCCCTAAGTTTAACCGAATGGAAGCTCCGGAGGAGGAGGGCATGCTCGCGTCACAGTTAAGCCGAAGAGAAGCACCTTCCCCGGGCACGGGCGGTGCCAAACGGCCCTTAAGTTTAACCGAATGGAAGCTCCGGGGGAGGAGGGCGGGCGTGTGTCACAGTTAAGCCGAATAGGAGCACCTTCCCCGGGCACGGGCGGGGCGAAATGAAACCGAGTTCAATCGAACGGAGACACGCTTCGGGGGAGCAGGTCCGGCGTGCATGACAATTAAGCCGAAGAGGAGCACCTCTTCCGCCCGAGCACGAGCGGAGCGCGAGGCTGTCAGTTATGAATGAATAAATGAATAAAAAAAATAAATGAAGAATGCCACCTTTCATTTCACAGGGCACACCGGACGGCGTACCAGCAGGTAAAGGTCGAAGCAATTAAAAAAATACAAAAAGAAGTAATTGAATAAATACAAAAATAATGGCTGGGGAATAAAAAAATAATAAGTTTTAATAATAATTTTTTTTTTTTTGTTATAGCATGAATTTCACTCTCTCTCTCTCTACCCGTGTGTATATATATATATATATATATATATATATATATATATATATATATATATATATATATTTATTTTTTTTTTTTAAACATTTTTGAAGGTGCACCACTACTTCGCACTTTTTTTTTTAAGCATTTTTGAAGGTGCGCCGCTACTTCGCGGATTTTCAGTTTTCGCGGGTGGTCTCGGTCCCCATTAACCGCGATAACCGAGGGTTCACTGTATTTTTTTCATTATCGAATTTTATTTTTTTCTATTCAAGTTTTGAGTTCATTTTCGTTTACTAAAATAACCTTGGGCTGCAACTACTATCACAGCAACGGCTCATTATATTTTGGCTGCTAAATATGCCAATTTGTCAGAGAGAAGACCGTGACAAAGAATGGCCCAATCGCAATAAACACTCTACACCATACGTTCCTCGTTGACGTGTACATGGGGTGTTGCAGAGCACAGGTTCCAAGCGTACCGATATTGCAAAATTGGGACAATGCGTGTGACGACACCAACTTCCGCCTCCTATGTCATCGAGCTTGGCGGCACGTTATATTATGTATTTATTTGTAACAATTTTGACGTTGAGAGTGATATTAAAACTTAAGTAATGTGGTAGTTAGGAAAAAACCCTGGCTTGGGACCCACCGGAACAAGCTATAGCTTCATTTGTACTATTTGAGGCGCTCTCACAATCTGCGGCGCATGCACACAAGGTCGCTAAGTACGCTAGCTGCACTCGGACAAAACACGTAGGTGACTTTAAAAGAGTGACCGAAATTGCACACATGCAACTGTTTATCATAATGTCATAATTCGATATGTACATTTGAAGAGAATTTTTTTCAGCATGGGCACAAGAATTCCACCGAACATCGCCAGTTCAATGGGATTTTGGTTAAGTCCGCAAATAATTGTGGACAATATACTTTGGCTGCGCGCTCGAATAATTTTACTCGTATATACTTCAATGAGGGTGTAGTGTGGGTATCGGGATCTTTAACACGCCCTAACACGAAGCTGACTCTCCAACCGCCACAGCCTTTTAATGACGAAATTATAAAATAAACAAAAACACTGTTCAACAACATAAAATAAAATAAAAAATCACATCATACTTACATTTATAAACTTTAATCCTCAAGAACATTATTCTCAGGTTGACCGAAAGACGAGGACACGGGAGCGCCTCGGGCATGTTCTTCTTCCTTGTGTAGGCGAATGACATTTTAAGGTGCTTGTCCGCCACCTGCTGTGCTGAACTATGTATTAAATAAGAAAAGCAAATTGTTGAATGTTTTCCCAATGAAGACTGAATTGTAAAATACCCGGAAATGGCTTTTCTGTTTTATTGTGCATTTAAAAAAAATTCAGATTGTCCTTTTTTGTTGAGATAATTGTTGAATATTGAAATTGCACATGTAACTGGTAATTTAGTTTTAGACATTATTTGAACCAGTGGAGGGCCATGCATTTCACACCTGGGCCTTCAATGAAGTCCTACTTCGTCCTACTTGAATAAATCCCCCTCATTATACCATAATTTATGACACCACGGGTGGACAAACAATATACAGAAAAGCACTTAGACAGCACTGACCGAGTGTTGGACGATATAGCTTCTCTTGAAAGGTCCGTGTTGAAAATGGCCTCGCAAGTGAATCTTCAATTTCTAAAGATAAAGATGTCTTTTAATTGTCCCATAACGGGGACATTTGCAGTGTTACAGCAGCAAAGATATACATCACACAGTGGCACCGACGTAATGTAGCCGTTAATGTATAACATTGGCAGCAGGCATTCATAAAAAGCATGCAAATATACACAGTATATACGTATATACACAGATCCCCATGTATATACACACTTACAGCCCACAACATATACAAGTGTAAGGAAACACTCCTAATGCCTGTCTATGGTTCAGAGGGGAAATAAATAAAAACGCTGCAATGATAAAAAAAAATACTGAATGATTGAAAATACTGCAATGATAAAAATACTGCAAGAATAAAAGTACTGTACCCAGCCAACATGTCCAACTGGGCCCCAAATGGGGTAAATGCGGGATTCCTGGGTACCAAGTGGGAATGGGCTAGAAGTGGGCAATGGTACAGGGTTCCATGTGGGCGCCATCTGGGATTGGTGGGCATGGGCTTAAACTGGGCAAATGTTGTGGGTGCAATACGGGTTGTGTATGGGCTAAGTGGGCATGGGTTAGAACTGGTAAAGATAAAGATAAAGATGTCCTTTATTAGTCCCACAATGGGGAAATTTGAGGTGTTACAGCAGCAAAGATATAGCTCACACAGAGTCGGCGGCGTAATGTAGCCGTTAATGTATAACATTAGCAGCAGACATTCATAAAAAGCATGCAAATATACACAGTATAAACGTATCTAAGTGTAAGGAAACACTCCTAATGTCTGTCCATTATACAGAGGGGAAAATGCTGTAATGATAAAAACTACTGAATCTACTACTGAAACCATTTATAGGTCCTATTTGGGTTATGTGTGGGCTAAGTGGGCATGGGTTAGAACTGGTCAACCATGTGAGGGTCTCATATGGGCTGTATATGGGCCAAGTGGGCATGGGTTAGAGCTGGTCAACCATGTCTGGGTCCTATTTGGGTTATGTGTGGGCTAAGTGGGCATGGGTTAGAAGTGGTCACCATTTATCGGTCCTGTTTGGGTTATGTGTGGGATAAGTGGGCATAGGTTAGAGCTGGTCAACCATGTCTGGGTCCTGTATGGGTTATGGATGAGCTAAGCGGGCATGGGTTTGAAAATTTGTTCTGGAGCCTTTTTGATATTTAATGCATGCTATGCTAATAGTAACCACCCGAAGACTATTCTCAGTAGAACTATTCAATGGATGCCAAAACGATAGAGACATGGCCATGGAGCCTATGCTGCGAGATTGTGAAAGGACTAAAATAAGTGTAGGATTTTTGAGGACCAGAAGTCAGCTTTTATTAGGTTTGACATTGATTTAACTTATGGAACAATGCAAATTATGGTCGGGTTGTTGTTGGACTTTTTCCGCTTTTGACTAAGGGACGGGTGTTTTTATTTTCTGGGACTCTTTAGAACAAGCGGCACGGTGGCGGACTGGTTAGCAAGTCCGCATCACAGTACAGAAGTGCAAGGTTCTCCCTGTGCCTGCTAGGGTTTTCGCCGGTTTCCTCCCACTTTCCAAAAACATTCATGATAGGTTGATTGGTCACTGGTCCAAGGTCTGAGTGTGAGAGCGGATGGTTGCTTGTCTCTGTGTGCCCTGCGATTGACTGGCAACCAGTTCAGGGTGTACCCTGTCGACTGCCCGAAGACAGCTGGGATAGGCTCCAGCACTCCCGGGGACCCTTGTGAGGACAAGAAGCAGTACAGAGGATTGATTGATTTATTAAAATTAAAATTAAATTCATGTATTTATCTATGCTAAATTTAACAAGGCTGGACGTTATATTTTGTGAATTTACATGTACCCCCAACTGTGACTTAATAACCCTTAAGGGACAAGATAACATTTTATAATATTCCAGACAGCTAAGATTGTCATCTATGAACTATTTGACAAGGCAGGTCCAGCATCGTCAGCCACATCCAACAGTCAACACAGTTACTTTTTTTTTAATAAACAAAATCAACATTATTAATTAATGTTATTTTATTAATTCTGTATGCTGTGAAAGATCTTTATTCAAAGTATATTTGAAGTTATTTCTACCTTATTGCTTGATTTTTGTAGATTCAAGTTGGAGTTGTCAAAATTACAGATTCTTTTGAAGGCAGCATATTCAAACTGTGAGAAAAGGAGCGAATGCAAGCTACGCGGTCTTTGAGGTGCGGCAGAAGAGCTGAAAGCACGGTGAGTCCCGAACGATAATTGAATTAATTAATTAATCTTGGGTAAATGTCTGGCTCTCATTTTTTAGACTTACTTTACAATGTGTTTTGTAATTTTTCAAGGTTGCCTGTGTTGGAAAACTGCTTGGTGCGTTAGCTAAAACACAGTATGCTAAAATGATAAGTGACGAGAACACAGAGGGTATATCAACAACGTACGTACTCGAATTATTTTGGGGAAAACTTAAGTACATTATAATCACCCTTTTAATAATACTGATAAGCGTTGTGTGTTTTATTTATTTTTATGAGGACCTTTACAACGAGCTACATATTGTTAGCATTGGGCCTACGACGCTAAACACAGTGTCCCTCGATCTCTCTCCAAAATTCTCCAAAAGACTTAAGCTTTCACTCAAATTAATACAATCTACTCCACTAGCTCATTTAAGGCTTTTTTGTGATGTGTTTGATTTGGGTAAGTAAAGCAAAACATATTAACTGTTGAATGTTGCCTGTTATTTAAATAATAGAAATTCAAGATGAAAGTTGAACAGATATTGAAATGCTAGATTGGCTCATTCAGAATCATGCCACAATGTGCTTTGTATGTTTTGTGTGTGGGTTTATCAAGCTCTAATTCAATGCAGTGTCCAAAACGAGCGCGCATAATTGTTGGATGAATGTTGGTTAATAGAGTCAGATAATAGTTAAAATTCCAACAGTTGAACAGATGTTGAAATGCTAGATTGGCTCATTCAGAATCATGCCACAATGTGCTTTGTATGTTTTGTGTGTAGGCTTATCAAGCTCTAATTCAATGCAGTGTTGAGCTGCATTTGAGAGGAACTATGTAAGTAACTAATGTGGAAAAATTGTGACTTCTTTGTGTACTTTTATTTTGAATATTCAAATTTTGTGGGTAAAGGTTAGAGAAAATAAGTTTAAAATGAGAGCTGTACAGGTATTTAAGTTTTTGGTTTGTAAAATACCCGAATGTGGGTTTCAGCAGGTGAGGCAATGATTGGACAGAGCAAAAGCTATGCTCCAAAATAGAAGTGATTACACCTTCACTAGACTAACCTGCAGCTAATTACATAATTATAAAATTAACACTTTAACCTGGCTTCCCCATCACAGATGTATTCTTTTAAATGCAAAGCTTTTTGTTCTAGCTTTTGTTGTTAAATGACATTCATGCCCAAGTGTCTATGCATCCATTGCAGGGATGTTTTCTCAAGTGACGAGTCTGAAGCCTGTGATGACGAAGTACCATCTACACCTCCCCATGGATTGTCACAGAGAAAAAGCTTCCTAACCAAGAGAGGCGCTGCAGAAGGTCCTTGAGTACGTCCAACGTGTTGAGTCTGTGAGTCTACTGCAGGATCTAATGCAGGTATGAAAATGATGAAATTTTAATGTATTATCTTCAAAATTATAAATAATTATTTAATTTCTTGAAATATAAAATTAGGTACCCTAAACCCAAGTAGGAACCCCAGTCCCAGTACATTCCTGATTCTGGAGCTACAGAGATCAAACCATCCTACTGTATCACTAAATAGCCCCACCTCTAAAACCCTGATTCGGAAGGCCGAGTTGAAAGACTTCAGAGTTCAAGATGGTCAACTGCAACTATGATAAGCCGAATGTGTTCACCCCAAGTCGGAAACTGAGAAAAAGACTCAATTTTCACATGATTTCAGTCCCTTCTATATTTAAAAGAATGTATTGGGGCTCTAAAAATGTGAAATATTTTTACAAGTATTTCTTTTACTACTCATAGGCAGTTTCATAATAATAGTACAATTTGGCATCGTGTATTGTTTTTTGGTTCCATTCAAAATGCACAAGACGTATAGACATATTTTGTTTGTGGATCGCTGCAGCATCACACGAGTGCACAGAGACAAACGTGGCAGCAACTTAAAACAATTAAAATATCGAATCGAAATCGAGAACTGAAAATCAAAAATCGAATCGGGGCTTGAGTGAATCGTTACCTCCCTAATCATAATCATTTTGGTAGAATGTTGGGCTCTTGCCCTTTGAGTGTATATGGCGTTACCGAAGCTGTTCACTTAATCGACAATTCCTTTCCTGTGACGTTTATCATACCCAGTTTAACTGCCAAAATATTTTTAAGTGTGTGATGATTATCTGGATCGAGTGACACCCATGTTATAATGGTTGCAGGTATTGGTGGATTGGACGATAGTGTCAGAACAATGATGGCGTTCATCATGACAAATCCTCTGTCTCTGAAGTACAATCTCTTTGGACATCGTAGCAAGAACAAGCGCCGAGACCTGCCTTTTTCGGATGTTCTATACGGTAATATATATATATATTTTTTTTTTTTTTAAGGGATTGTGGTGTGAAGACATTTCAGCATGTCCCATAAGGTTTCACAATCATTAAATAGCTTTACTAAGTTGGCTTCTTGTCTTTTTTGTTTTAGGAGCACTGAAAAGGAATGGAGCCACAAAGGACATCAACGAGAAGGACACAGGCAACCCTGTCCAAGTGGTTCATGGGAGCTTGTGATCAAGGTGGGAATAGGGCAGTTCGAGCTCGGAGATCTCAAGGCAACTGTCAGGTTTAAAACGTCCTGACGCCATTTTTAGACTGAAGGTGGCATAAATCCAGACCAAACCAGTTAGAGTTTTGTTTTTGACCATTCGCGAATGGGAGAGGAAGTCAGGAGGTGAAGCAGGCGTCTTGCCAGTTCAATCTCGCGCACTCTCTCTCACTCTCTACCACCCGTTCGGTCTTTTATCAGCAACCTAAGCAGACAATGGAGGTCTGTCTGAAATTCTAGCAGGCAGGCAGGAAGCAATCAACCACAGTAGTCAGTCAGGAATTCGAAACTAAAGTGTGTGCGTGTGTTCCAGTTGTGCGCGTGTGTGCTAAAGCAATAATGTGAGTGTCTGTGTGTGTGTGCGCAATTATAACTGATACAAATAGTGTATAAAAACATGATTAGAAATACACAAACTATTTACATATCCTCATCCCATCTCACATTCCCCCGTTTGTGGGTTTAAATCATGTCCTTACGGCTTTAAGACAGATCATCATAATGAAATCATACAACAGTGTGGTCATCCGTGGAGGGGCGAAAACCCTCAGTAGGGACAAAATTCCCCTCCTCCCTTCCGGCGTGGAACGAGATTCTCATGGTATGTTGGTCACTTGGGAATAAAACATAAAAAAACTTCAATATACCTAGTGAAAAATAACAAAACTGTCTCCACGCAGAGCTTGTCTCCACGCAGAGCTTGTCTCTGCGGCGACTTGATGGAGGCCCTTGCCTCGTTGTAGGAGGGGACAGCCGTCTTTACCTCCCGGATCTTCGTGTGTGGTGTATGTGTGTGCATGTGTGGGGGCAGGGGCAAAAGGGTCCATGTGTTATTTAGGTTTCAGTGTCCAGTTCGAGTTTGTCATTGTCCAGTTCGAATTCGTCATTCTCAACATCAATCAGGTTGTAATGGTACATTTGGGCAACAAACATGCAGTTAATAATCATCTTTGTCATAAGAATAATGCAACATGAACAGACTACACATAACAAAAATGAAAACCATAATTATCCCGATATATTGTCTTTCAAATTCTTCGTAGTGGTCATAACATCAATAATTGTTTCATTTTATTAAAAATGTAAATGCAGTAATGTTCTCCAATCAAGGCTAAAATTCTTTATGTACGTCATTAATTTCCAAACAATATCTAATCTTTTTGTTCTGTGGCTTCAACATTCGTATCTGTGGCTGGTTGTGCGGTTCCGATGTGCGTGTGGTCCGATATTGTGACTCAGGTGGGCTCCTGTTCGAGGGATTCGCGTTGCTCGGCCTTTAGCTGGAAACCGGAGAAGCTTGTACTGCAACTGGTGGATCCAGCTGCCACGCCCCGCGACCTTTGCTGCCGTCGGGGTCACTGCAATCATCTGGCGAGGGCCATCTCAGCATTCACTTGTCCCAACGAAGTCGTTTCAGCACCTTGAAGAAGAGTTGGTCTCCCACACGGACGTGATTTCTCTGTGGATCAGAACACACTGGCCAGTAATTGCGTCTTTTTTTTTTTTTTTTTTTTTTTGTGGGCAAAACAT
Organism: Idiotropiscis lumnitzeri; assembly: GCF_059441095.1. Lineage (NCBI taxonomy): Eukaryota > Metazoa > Chordata > Actinopteri > Syngnathiformes > Syngnathidae > Idiotropiscis > Idiotropiscis lumnitzeri. Next base: position 487,715 of record NW_028283685.1, read on the forward strand.
GTTTCCCATGTGGACTGGGACTGATGTGCCAGTCGCTGGTGGTTCTGATGAACCTGAGAGTCGATAGGGGATAGTGTCCTAACTTCGGCTGGCACTATCCTCATTGCTGTGATTGAAACACAGTCTGGTCATTGTCTCCTTTTTTTCCCTCATATTCTTGATAAGTCTGCCCTTAACAGTCCCATTAGTGCGTTCCACAAGTCCTGCAGACTGTATGCACAATGACGCTTTGAGTCAATTTTGCAACAACTGTCCCACTTGTTACAACATCATTCACAAAATGCATAATTTTCACTTCAAATCACTTCTTGAAATTCCAAATGTCAGGATAATTTGTGTTAGGTTGAAGATGTATTTTATCCCATATTTTACTCTATTAGTATTGCAAAAGAATTGTTCCACAGCGTGACCCATGTTTGACCATATGGATGAGAAGACTTCACAGAGAAGCGGATGCCTGAAGACTGGATCAACGTCTGCAACATCAAAGGAGGTGTGCTGAGACACACCTCTGAAACAAAAGGACTGAGACTTTAGTACCAGAGCACTAAAAGGGCATATCTGCCTTTTCAATCAGTGGATGACTGCCATTGATGTCTGTCTTTCCTCTTGTGTCTGAGATGTTTACATGTTCCTGCTGGTGCTCCCCCCTTCATCTCTTAGTGCAAATACATTGTATTGTTAGGGACTTCCCTAATAAAATAGAGGGCTCGGCGGAGTGTGCTCCAGAACGAATTTGGAGATGTAACTGAGCACACCTCTGTTCGTTCTCCTCGCGAGTAAAAGATCAACTCTTGTCTTCCTTCCATTCATTTAGCCTATGTTCAGTGAATGCTTAGGTGATTGAACCTGACAATTTGATTACACAACACTTTTTCCAACTGTTTTAGCATCAACATATGTTGTCGGAAACAACTTAATCCATTTTGAAAACATATGAATTACAACCAAACAATATTGCATCTCAAACAAATAACACTGTCTAAAAAAAAGTTTTTTGTTGAAAAGTCTGTATGTGGGAACAATTTCATATCATACTACCCCTCTCTTGACTCATGGTTATGCTCGTGTGTCACTCTTATTACTTTTCCAATCAATGAATTAGGCAGCCAGGATTTGCCATCTGCCAATTTGCTGATCCTGTCCTCAGCAATGTTTGCACCTTTGTTCTCCCAATTTGTGCGTTCAATTACTGGTACCTTTTTCCCTGGCGTGGGATCAAATTGTCAAGTTGATTTTCTGCGTGTGTGTGCGTGTGGGGGTGTGTTCATTTTCCCTTTTAGCTGCGCTGTGTCGATATAAAGGCGAGGCAGTTTCCAATTGTAATTGTGTCATTTTCTGTTAAGTGAATTTTGCGTTCACAAATAACTATTTTAGACGTGCTTTATGCACAACTTTTCTTTTCCTGTTGTGGTTTTTAAAGCCCAATGTCGACAGAACGCATGAACATTTATCTTGACTGTCAGTCCACATTGTAACCATACAACTCATACAAGATGGGAAACCCCAAATTTTAATTAGCTCACACCCGCCTACGCTCTTCCTGCTTATCCTAACAATCTCTTATCCGTTGGTATCACAATGTTAGTACTCCCATCGCATAAAAGTCAGTTTGATTTCAGGCTGCGACCTTGGTTCTCAAACACTTTTACTTCTTATCAGTCTGGAATGCGCACCTGGTCTGTGTTACAAGTCTGAGTTCCTCCAGTCGGGAGGAAGGTCAAGTCGCGGTTTGGTGATAATTTGGACGGCTCCACAGTCGTGTGGCGCCTCCTAGATGATGCGGGGAAAAAATGACGCTGGGCTGAAATGCACCGCAACTTATCAGTATAATGTGTCCCTGTGACAATTAGGCCGGCGTGCAATGTGAATGTGGTGGGAAAAGAATGTAATTTTTTGATTCCTTAAAGCAGCAGTGAAAGCTCTTAATCACACTCTAAGTGGTTCTCTGCCACGAAATCCAAATTGTTGTGACTAAATATGCAAATGAATTCATTTTGCCCTGGTTCCTGCAGTAACCCAGGCTAATGAAGTCATTTTTTGCAGTCACTGTTTTGCTCAAATGGCTTATAATAATTTGGTAGTGCGTTAAGATGCTTTGTCGATACAATCTTGTAGTGTATCTTCACAAGTTCCAACATACACAACCCATTCCATGGCCATGACGATACTGTTTTAAAGATTACCAAGGCTTGTTGGACCTTTCTCTGCCACATAAATTACAGCCCTGAGAGGCACTGGGCCTCAACTTTATCTATGAAGGGTCAGGGATTTAATGGGGGTCACCGAGGCGTCCCAAGGAAAGTTTTTACAGAAAAGTGGTCTGGCAATATCTTTTCTCTTTCTTATCACTGACAATGCGCCCCTTTAAAGTTTTGACGTTTGTTTGAATTCGCCCGTGCTTATTAATTCTATTGAAGTCCAATTTTGTCAGTGTATCACGGCCTAATGAGTAAAACGCATGTTGATGTAGAACTCCTTCTACACACACTTTTATGTTTGACTTTTTACGTCACGTGATCCTCCATTGCTACCACAACTCGTCCTGAAAAGTTAATGTTTTGTAACAAGACTTACTGCTTCCTCCTTTCTTTCTTTTCTTTTTCCTTCCTTCTGCCCAACACGTTCATGCTTTCTGTGCATAATTTAGAATTTTCTTTTCCATTTTACAAGTTGGCCAATTTAAATTAGGTTGTTTTATTTGAAAAGCCTGTAATTCTCTTTTTTTTCCCCTTTTCACCTAATCACAAATTTCTTATCACAAAAATGAACATGTTAATTCTATTTTATTTCCTATTTTTCCAATCTTGTGACTCATTTCACTTCAACCAGTTCTACCTTAAAGTGGACAAGTACACATCAATGTTTTTTGTAGTTTCTATTTTCTTCTCTGCTTTAATGAAAATTATAGCCCTTCTAGCCAAATTTTTCCTGTGTCATTTCTATCTCTGCATTTCATTCCATTTCTGGCCTACCTTAATACTAAAACAAAAATGCTCTTTCAAAAATTAAAACTATCTAAAACTAGTGATGGCAAAATGAAGCCCCATAAAGCAGCCAAGCCCTGCAGGGAAATACTTCACACACGAATGGGCTTCGAGATGCTTCATTTTTCTTGACTACGCCATCCCATGGACAGAAAAATGTATAACATGCTTGGTGCATGCAATAAAATGGTGAGCTGTAAATCATGCTCTGCCCACCAAACAATATGTATTTGAAGAGTGATTTTAATTGTTCTGTTTTACTTTGTCTTCTAACTTCTCCAATATTCAGACAGCTCCGCCGAGACCAACGTTTCACCCCCACACTGATATAAAATGGACCCAACCGTTTGGGTCTCTTTCCAAATTTGGTACCAAAGCCTCCCCCACAGTGCGGCAGCTATCTTGAATTGGCCCGTTCCCAGAAAGTTTTACTTCATTCAGTGTCATTCAGTATTATTCAAAATCTTTCAGTGTCATTCCAAATCATTCAATGTCATTCACAATCTTTCCACATCCTTCCACCTTCCATCGTTCAGTGTCATTCCACATTCTCTTTCATATATAACATAACATAACAATAACATAATCCTGGGTCAGCAGACACCTAATTAATGTGTTAATACATGATACATTTTTCTATAAGCAACCCTTATGATTGTAACGTATTTTTAATTCTTTCTAGGCGGGAACTGTCCGAACAAAAAATTCATGCAATTTGTAATTAGACACTTTGTCATACAAAAAGTCACTCAGGGCAAGAGAAAAAAAATTGTCACTTGCCCAAGTTGGGCAAGTAATTTGGCCACTCGGGCAAGGCAAATTTTAGTGGCACTTGCCCTATGGGCAAGCAGTTTTTAAAGTTAACTTCGAACCCTGTGATGGTGTCTTGTGACCTGTCTTTATCAGCTGATGTTCCATGAAGGCGTGCCTTACCTGTCACAAGAATGAAGGCAAGTCACGCCCCCCGCTGTCCATTCACTCCGCCAAGACGCTGCTCCAGGTGGTAGAGAGGATGAAGGCTCCCTTGTCTCTGTTCATGGTTTTTATGCCTCGCTTGCAGATCTCAATGGCCTCTCTGATCCAGCGCTGTAGTTTGTTCTCTTCTGTGCGGATGACCCTGCCCTTCTCCCGGTCCATGATGTGGTTTTCCCTTTTGCAGTGGTCAGTGATTGCTGATTTGTAATGTTCATGTTGTGCTTGTTCTTTTACTGCTCTGATTTTTTAATTTTTTTGACAGGTAAGTCACACCCTCATGGAACATCAGCTGATAAAGACTGGTCTCAAGACACCATCATGCGACACTCTGAAGAAGGCGAAAGACTCGCCGAAACATGTCAGGTAAAAAATTAACCTAAAACATAAATGTCTGCTTTTAATGAATCAGTCAAATATCAATAATAAGAAGACAAAATGAACCTAATACAAATAAATGAATGCTTAATAACTCCCCTGCACATGCTCCTAAAAATCCAAACCTTCACCTGTAAATAAAACGTCCCGACCTGAAGACATCTTAATGTTATTATTTTGTTTTACACACAGCGCCGCCAAGTGGAATCAAAAATTTGTTTTTATTTTAATTTTCACGTACTGCACGGTGCCCTTCTGACGAATCCGACTGAAAATTAGTCAGAAAAGACTCAAGACAATGATCTTACTCTCTGCCGAATTTTGTGACGTTTTGGCAAAAGGCGTGGCTATTAAGGTGCTGAAAAGTCCGATTGTACTTTGTGGCAACAAAAGCTCCGGCAACATGACTCAGATGATCCTATCTTCTCGAAGTTGTACACATTTGAGGATACTTCAGCCCTGAAGACATCTACCAACTTATTTTACATCGTAGTAGTAGCGCCACCAACTGGTAAAAGCTAATACAAGTTATTTTCTTGGATGTTTTTCTCCGTGCAACTCAACAAGGTCGCCCTCATATATGCTCGGATGACTGTTTCGGCCATGAGGATGTCACAATACGAAATTCGTGATTTTTCGTGAAAAGTTGTGGGAGTGGCATTGCACTGTTCGGCAATAAAACAAAGCTGATTATGAGGTTCTAAATATGAACGACAACTCGTAAAACTTTACACACACATCAGGCCGAGCAAATTTATCAATATTTTATAAGTTAGTTGTGCAGCTTTTTTGAAATGGCTCGCCATGGCCCTCGAGAAATGTTAAAAAAAAGCAGCTCTGGTTGAGTGTTTCACCTCGCTTTTTGTAAATTTTATGGAGTACAGTGAACCCTCGGTTATCGCGGTTAATGGGGACCGAGACCACCCGCGAAAACTGAAAATCCGCGAAGTAGCGGCGCACCTTCAAAAATGCTTAAAAAAAATATACAATATATATAATAAATATATAAATATATATATATATATATATATATATATATATAAATATATATACGGGGAGAGAGAGAGTGAAATTCATGTTATAACAAAAAAACCAAATTATTATTAAAACGTATTATTTTTTTATTCCCCAGCCATTCTTTTTGTATTTATTTAATTACTCCGACTTTTACCTGCTGGTACGCCGTCCGGTGTGCCCTGTGAAATGAAAGGTGGCATTCTTTATTTATTTATTCATTTATTCATTCATAACTGACAGCCTCGCGCTCCGCTCGTGCCCGGGCAGAAGAGGTGCTCCAATTTGGCTTAACTGTGACACACGCCCGTCCTCCTCCCCCGGAGCTTCCATTCGGTTAAACTTAGGGGCCGCTTGGCACCGCCCGTGCCCGGGGAAGGTGCTCCTCTTCGGCTTACTGTGACGCGAGCATGCCCTCCTCCTCCGGAGCTTCCATTCGGTTAAACTTAGGGGCCGCTTGGAACCGCCCGTGCCCGGGGAAGGTGCTCCTCTTCGGCTTACTGTGACGCGAGCATGCCCTCCTCCTCCGGAGCTTCCATTCGGTTAAACTTAGGGGCCGCTTGGAACCGCCCGTGCCCGGGGAAGGTGCTCCTCTTCGGCTTACTGTGACGCGAGCATGCCCTCCTCCTCCGGAGCTTCCATTCGGTTAAACTTAGGGGCCGCTTGGCACCGCCCGTGCCCGGGGAAGGTGCTCCTCTACGGCTTAACTGCCACGCACGCTGGCCGGAGCTCTGGTACGGTCCGAACCGCGCGAAACGTCGCCACCGATCGTGTCCGGGGGAACGTGCTCTTCTTCGTCCACTCTCCTCTTCGCCCACGCTCTTCTTCGGCGCACGCCGGCCGTCTAACCGCTCCAGCGCCCCGTCGTGCCGCTCGGCGAAACTACAATGCCCCCGAATATTTTTTAGACCCGCGAAGCACTGAACCCGCGAAAGGTGAACCGCGAAGTAGCGAGGGTTCACTGTATGTATAAGACCAAGACCTACAAAAAAGTCTCTTGGAGCAATGAGCTAGGTTTTACAGGAAGTCGGCCATTTTGAATTTACTTAAAAGGGGGCGGGTCACCACAATGGACTTTGTGTAGAAATTATTATTGGGGCCCGAGCAGCGACCGCGGCGAGGTCCCTATTGTTTTTGTAGAAAATATTATTACTTTTATTATAATTATTATTATTATTATTAGGGCCTGAGCAGCGACCGCTGCGAAGTCCCTATTGTTTTTGTAGAAATTATTATTATTATTATTTTTCCGATTGTTCGATCGCATTTTTGACCCCCGAAACATGCACAAAAACTCACCAAAGTTGGCAGTCTCATCGGGCATGGCGAAAAATTTGATATTTTAATGTCTAATATGAACAAGAAGTGAGTTATGAATTTTTGAAAGTCCGACTTTTGCCCTTTTTTGCATGTTTACAGGGGTCATTCTTTTGCACCCTGATCCTAAAGGCTTCATCTGATTGCCTTAAAATTCTGTCTGTAGCTTCTGAAGACCTGGGACAAACACTGGGGCTAATATTTTTTGTTTCCGAAATACTATATGACGGGGGCGGGGCATCAAAGTTTTCACTTAAGATTTCCTTCGCCGCAATGGACAAAATGCTTAATAACTCTCCTGCACATGCTGCTAAAAATCCAAAACTTCACATGTACATAAAGAGTCTGTACCTGAAGACATCTATATGTTTATATTCAGTTATACACCTTGCGCCAATCAATATCATTTTTTACATTTTGACGTACTGCACGGTGCCCTTTTAACGAATCTGATTGAAAATTGGCTAGAAAAGACTCAAGACATTGATCTTACTCTATCCCTATTTTTGTGACTTTCCTTCGAAGGGCGTGGCTATTACGGTGCCGCAGAGTCTGATTATTCTCCGTGGCAACAAAAGTTCCTGCAAAATGATTCAGATGATCCATCTTCTCGAAATTTTTCACATTTGAGGATATTCAGGCCCTGAAGACGGCTGCCAACTTATTTTTGATCGCAGTGGTAGCGCCACCAACTGGTTAAAACAAATACAAATTATTTTCGTTGATTTTTTTCTCCGGGCAGGTTAACAAAATCTACCTTACATTTGCTCGGATGAGTGTTTAGGCCTTGAGGATGTCACAATACGAAAGTCTTTCGCCTTCTTCAGAGTGTCACATGATGGTGTCTTGTGGCCCGTCTTTATCAGCTGATGTTCCATGAGGGCGTGACTTACCTGTCACAAGAATGAAGGCAAGTCACGCCCCCCGCTGTCCGTTCACTCCGCCAAAATGCTGCTCCAGGTGGTAGAGAGGATGAAGGCTCCCTTGTCTCTGTTCATGGTTTTTATGCCTCGCTTGCAGATCTCAATGGCCTCTCTGATCCAGCGCTGTTGTTTATTCTCTTCGGTGCGGATGACCCTGCCCTTCTCCCGGTCCATGATGTGGTTTTCCCTTTTGCAGCGGTCAGTGATTGCTGATTTGTAATGTTCATGTTGTGCTTGTTCTTTTACTGCTCTGATTTTTTAATTTTTTTGACAGGTAAGTCACACCCTCATGGAACATCAGCTGATAAAGACGGGTCTCAAGACACCATCATGCGACACTCTGAAGAAGGCAAAAGACTCGCCGAAACATGTCAGGTAAAAAATTAACCTAAAACATAATTGTCTGCTTTTAATGAATCAGTCAAATATCAATAATAAGAAGACAAAATGAACCTAATACAAATAAATGAATGCTTAATAACTCCCCTGCACATGCTCCTAAAAATCCAAACCTTCACCTGTAAATAAAACGTCCCGACCTGAAGACATCTTAATGTTATTATTTTGTTATACACACAGTGCCGCCAAGTGGAATCAAAAAATTTTTTTTATTTTAATTTTCACGCACAGCACGGTGCCCTTTTGACGAATCCGACTGAAAATTAGTCAGAAAAGACTCTAGACAATGATCTTACTCTCTGCCGAATTTTGTGACGTTTTGGCAAAAGGCGTGGCTATTACGGTGCTGAAAAGTCCGATTGTACTCTGTGGCAACAAAAGCTCCAGCAACATGAGTCAGATGATCCTATCTTCTCGAAGTTGCACACATTTGAGGATACTTAAGCCCTGAAGACATCTACCAACTTATTTTTCATCGTAGTAGTAGCGCCACCAACTGCTAATAGCTAATACAAGTTATTTTCTTGGATGTTTTTCTCCGTGCAACTCAACAAGGTCGCCCTCATATATGCTCGGATGACTGTTTCGGGCCATGAGGACGTCATAATACGAAATTTGTCCTTTTTCATGAAAAGTTGTGGGAGTGGCATTGCACTGTTCGGCAATAAAACAACGCTGATTATGAGGTTCTAAATATGAACAACAACTCGTGAAACTTTACACACACATCAGGCCGAGCAAATTTATCAATATTTTATACGTTAGTTGTGCAGCTTTTTTGAAATGGCTCACCATGGCCCTCGAGAAATGTTCAAAAAAGCAGCCCTGGTTGAGTGTTTCACCTCGCTTTTTGTAAATTTTATGGAGTACAGTGAACCCTCGGTTATCGCGGTTAATGGGGACCGAGACCATCCGCGAAAACTGAAAATCCGCGAAGTAGCGGCGCACCTTCAAAAATGCTTTAAAAAAATATACAATATATATAATAAATATATAAATATATATATATATATATATATATATATATATATATATATACGGGGGGAGAGAGAGAGAGAGAGAGTGAAATTCATGTTATAACAAAAAAAACAAATTATTATTAAAACTTATTATTTTTTTATTCCCCAACCATTCTTTTTGTATTTATTTAATTACTCCGACTTTTACCTGCTGGTACGCCGTCCGGTGTGCCCTGTGAAATGAAAGGTGGCATTCTTTATTTATTTATTACATTTATTCATTCATAACTGACAGCCTCGCGCTCCGCTCGTGCCCGGGCAGAAGAGGTGCTCCAATTCGGCTTAACTGTGACACACGCCCGCCCTCCTCCCCCGGAGCTTCCATTCGGTTAAACTTAGGGGCCGCTTGGCACCGCCCGTGCCCGGGGAAGGTGCTCCTCTTCGGCTTACTGTGACGCGAGCATGCCCTCCTCCTCCGGAGCTTCCATTCGGTTAAACTTAGGGGCCGCCTGGAACCGCCCGTGCCCGGGGAAGGTGCTCCTCTTCGACTTACTGTGACGCGAGCATGCCCTCCTCCTCCGGAGCTTCCATTCGGTTAAACTCAGGGGCCGCTTGGAACTGCCCGTGCCCGGGGAAGGTGCTCCTCTACGGCTTAACTGCCACGCACGCCGGCCGGAGCTCTGGTACGGTCCGAACCGCGCGAAACGTCGCCACCGATCGTGTCCGGGGGAACGTGCTCTTCTTCGTCCACTCTCCTCTTCGCCCACGCTCTTCTTCGGCGCCCGCCGGCCGTCTAACCGCTCCAGCGCCCCGTCGTGCCGCTCGGCGAAACTACAATGCCCCCGAATATTTTTTAGACCCGCGAAGCACTGAACCCGCGAAAGGTGAACCTCGAAGTAGCGAGGGTTCACTGTATGTATAAGACCAAGACCTACAAAAAAGTCTCTTGGAGCAATGAGCTAGGTTTTACAGGAAGTCGGCCATTTTGAATTTACTTAAAAGGGGGCGGGTCTCCACAATGGACTTTGTGTAGAAATTATTATTGGGGCCCGAGCAGCGACCGCGGCGAGGTCCCTATTGTTTTTGTAGAAATTATTATTACTTTTATTATTATTATTATTATTATTATTATTATTAGGGCCTGAGCAGCGACCGCTGCGAAGTCCCTATTGTTTTTGTAGAAATTATTATTATTATTATTTTTCCGATTGTTCGATCGCATTTTTGACCCCCGAAACATGCACAAAAACTCACCAAACTTGGCAGTCTCATCGGGCATGGCGAAAAATTTGATATTTTTTAACGTCTAATATGAACAGGAAGTGAGTTATGAATTTTTGAAAGTCCGACTTTTGCCCTTTTTTGCATGTTTACAGGGGTCATTCTTTTGCACCTTGATCCTAAAGGCTTCATCTGATTGCCTTAAAGTTCTGTCTGGAGCATCTGAAGACCTGGCACAAACACTGGGGCTAAAATTTTTTGTTTCCGAAATACTATATGACGGGGGCGGGGCATCAAAGTTTTCACTTAAGATTTCCTTCGCCGCAATGGACAAAATGCTTAATAACTCTCCTGCACATGCTGCTAAAAATCCAAAACTTCATATTCCATTCTTATTTATTCATCTAATTTATATATTTGTCTGTATTACAGTTGTATTGCACTGGAGAGGGGAGCCCTCTAATCTCGTTGCACACTTGTGTACAATGACAATAAAGGGATTTCTATTTCTATTCTATTCATGTACATAAAGAGTCTGTACCTGAAGACATCTATATGTTTATATTCAGTTATACACCTTGCGCCAATCAATATCATTTTTTACATTTTGACGTACTGCACGGTGCCCTTTTAACGAATCTGATTGAAAATTGGCTAGAAAAGACTCAAGACATTGATCTTACTCTATCCCTATTTTTGTGACTTTCCTTCGAAGGGCGTGGCTATTACGGTGCCGCAGAGTCTGATTATTCTCCGTGGCAACAAAAGTTCCTGCAAAATGATTCAGATGATCCATCTTCTCGAAATTTTTCACATTTGAGGATATTCAGGCCCTGAAGACGGCTGCCAACTTATTTTTGATCGCAGTGGTAGCGCCACCAACTGGTTAAAACAAATACAAATTATTTTCGTTGATTTTTTTCTCCGGGCAGGTTAACAAAATCTACCTTACATTTGCTCGGATGAGTGTTTAGGCCTTGAGGATGTCACAATACGAAAGTCTTTTGCCTTCTTCAGAGTGTCACATGATGGTGTCTTGTGGCCCGTCTTTATCAGCTGATGTTCCATGAGGGCGTGACTTACCTGTCACAAGAACGAAGGCAAGTCACGCCCCCGCTGTCCGTTCACTCCGCCAAAATGCTGCTCCAGGTGGTAGAGAGGATGAAGGCTCCCTTGTCTCTGTTCATGGTTTTTATGCCTCGCTTGCAGATCTCAATGGCCTCTCTGATCCAGCGCTGTTGTTTGTTCTCTTCGGTGCGGATGACCCTGCCCTTCTCCCGGTCCATGATGTGGTTTTCCCTTTTGCAGTGGTCAGTGATTGCTGATTTGTAATGTTCATGTTGTGCTTGTTCTTTTACTGCTCTGATTTTTCATTTTTTTGACAGGTAAGTCACACCCTCATGGAACATCAGCTGATAAAGACGGGTCTCAAGACACCATCATGCGACACTCTGAAGAAGGCGAAAGACTCGCCGAAACATGTCAGGTAAAAAATTAACCTAAAACATAATTGTCTGCTTTTAATGAATCAGTCAAATATCAATAATAAGAAGACAAAATGAACCTAATACAAATAAATGAATGCTTAATAACTCCCCTGCACATGCTCCTAAAAATCCAAACCTTCACCTGTAAATAAAACGTCCCGACCTGAAGACATCTTAATGCTATTATTTTGTTATACACACAGTGCCGCCAAGTGGAATCAAAAATTTGTTTTTATTTTAATTTTCACGTACTGCACGGTGCCCTTTTGACGAATCCGACTGAAAATTAGTCAGAAAAGACTCAAGACAATGATCTTACTCTCTGCCGAATTTTGTGACGTTTTGGCAAAAGGCGTGGCTATTAAGGTGCTGAAAAGTCCGATTGTACTTTGTGGCAACAAAAGCTCCGGCAACATGACTCAGATGATCCTATCTTCTCGAAGTTGTACACATTTGAGGATACTTCAGCCCTGAAGACATCTACCAACTTATTTTACATCGTAGTAGTAGCGCCACCAACTGGTAAAAGCTAATACAAGTTATTTTCTTGGATGTTTTTCTCCGTGCAACTCAACAAGGTCGCCCTCATATATGCTCGGATGACTGTTTCGGCCATGAGGATGTCACAATACGAAATTCGTGATTTTTCGTGAAAAGTTGTGGGAGTGGCATTGCACTGTTCGGCAATAAAACAAAGCTGATTATGAGGTTCTAAATATGAACGACAACTCGTAAAACTTTACACACACATCAGGCCGAGCAAATTTATCAATATTTTATAAGTTAGTTGTGCAGCTTTTTTGAAATGGCTCGCCATGGCCCTCGAGAAATGTTAAAAAAAAGCAGCTCTGGTTGAGTGTTTCACCTCGCTTTTTGTAAATTTTATGGAGTACAGTGAACCCTCGGTTATCGCGGTTAATGGGGACCGAGACCACCCGCGAAAACTGAAAATCCGCGAAGTAGCGGCGCACCTTCAAAAATGCTTAAAAAAAATATACAATATATATAATAAATATATAAATATATATATATATATATATATATATATATAAATATATATACGGGGAGAGAGAGAGTGAAATTCATGTTATAACAAAAAAACCAAATTATTATTAAAACGTATTATTTTTTTATTCCCCAGCCATTCTTTTTGTATTTATTTAATTACTCCGACTTTTACCTGCTGGTACGCCGTCCGGTGTGCCCTGTGAAATGAAAGGTGGCATTCTTTATTTATTTATTCATTTATTCATTCATAACTGACAGCCTCGCGCTCCGCTCGTGCCCGGGCAGAAGAGGTGCTCCAATTTGGCTTAACTGTGACACACGCCCGTCCTCCTCCCCCGGAGCTTCCATTCGGTTAAACTTAGGGGCCGCTTGGCACCGCCCGTGCCCGGGGAAGGTGCTCCTCTTCGGCTTACTGTGACGCGAGCATGCCCTCCTCCTCCGGAGCTTCCATTCGGTTAAACTTAGGGGCCGCTTGGAACCGCCCGTGCCCGGGGAAGGTGCTCCTCTTCGGCTTACTGTGACGCGAGCATGCCCTCCTCCTCCGGAGCTTCCATTCGGTTAAACTTAGGGGCCGCTTGGAACCGCCCGTGCCCGGGGAAGGTGCTCCTCTTCGGCTTACTGTGACGCGAGCATGCCCTCCTCCTCCGGAGCTTCCATTCGGTTAAACTTAGGGGCCGCTTGGCACCGCCCGTGCCCGGGGAAGGTGCTCCTCTACGGCTTAACTGCCACGCACGCTGGCCGGAGCTCTGGTACGGTCCGAACCGCGCGAAACGTCGCCACCGATCGTGTCCGGGGGAACGTGCTCTTCTTCGTCCACTCTCCTCTTCGCCCACGCTCTTCTTCGGCGCACGCCGGCCGTCTAACCGCTCCAGCGCCCCGTCGTGCCGCTCGGCGAAACTACAATGCCCCCGAATATTTTTTAGACCCGCGAAGCACTGAACCCGCGAAAGGTGAACCGCGAAGTAGCGAGGGTTCACTGTATGTATAAGACCAAGACCTACAAAAAAGTCTCTTGGAGCAATGAGCTAGGTTTTACAGGAAGTCGGCCATTTTGAATTTACTTAAAAGGGGGCGGGTCACCACAATGGACTTTGTGTAGAAATTATTATTGGGGCCCGAGCAGCGACCGCGGCGAGGTCCCTATTGTTTTTGTAGAAAATATTATTACTTTTATTATAATTATTATTATTATTATTAGGGCCTGAGCAGCGACCGCTGCGAAGTCCCTATTGTTTTTGTAGAAATTATTATTATTATTATTTTTCCGATTGTTCGATCGCATTTTTGACCCCCGAAACATGCACAAAAACTCACCAAAGTTGGCAGTCTCATCGGGCATGGCGAAAAATTTGATATTTTAATGTCTAATATGAACAAGAAGTGAGTTATGAATTTTTGAAAGTCCGACTTTTGCCCTTTTTTGCATGTTTACAGGGGTCATTCTTTTGCACCCTGATCCTAAAGGCTTCATCTGATTGCCTTAAAATTCTGTCTGTAGCATCTGAAGACCTGGGACAAACACTGGGGCTAATATTTTTTGTTTCCGAAATACTATATGACGGGGGCGGGGCATCAAAGTTTTCACTTAAGATTTCCTTCGCCGCAATGGACAAAATGCTTAATAACTCTCCTGCACATGCTGCTAAAAATCCAAAACTTCACATGTACATAAAGAGTCTGTACCTGAAGACATCTATATGTTTATATTCAGTTATACACCTTGCGCCAATCAATATCATTTTTTACATTTTGACGTACTGCACGGTGCCCTTTTAACGAATCTGATTGAAAATTGGCTAGAAAAGACTCAAGACATTGATCTTACTCTATCCCTATTTTTGTGACTTTCCTTCGAAGGGCGTGGCTATTACGGTGCCGCAGAGTCTGATTATTCTCCGTGGCAACAAAAGTTCCTGCAAAATGATTCAGATGATCCATCTTCTCGAAATTTTTCACATTTGAGGATATTCAGGCCCTGAAGACGGCTGCCAACTTATTTTTGATCGCAGTGGTAGCGCCACCAACTGGTTAAAACAAATACAAATTATTTTCGTTGATTTTTTTCTCCGGGCAGGTTAACAAAATCTACCTTACATTTGCTCGGATGAGTGTTTAGGCCTTGAGGATGTCACAATACGAAAGTCTTTCGCCTTCTTCAGAGTGTCACATGATGGTGTCTTGTGGCCCGTCTTTATCAGCTGATGTTCCATGAGGGCGTGACTTACCTGTCACAAGAATGAAGGCAAGTCACGCCCCCCGCTGTCCGTTCACTCCGCCAAAATGCTGCTCCAGGTGGTAGAGAGGATGAAGGCTCCCTTGTCTCTGTTCATGGTTTTTATGCCTCGCTTGCAGATCTCAATGGCCTCTCTGATCCAGCGCTGTTGTTTATTCTCTTCGGTGCGGATGACCCTGCCCTTCTCCCGGTCCATGATGTGGTTTTCCCTTTTGCAGCGGTCAGTGATTGCTGATTTGTAATGTTCATGTTGTGCTTGTTCTTTTACTGCTCTGATTTTTTAATTTTTTTGACAGGTAAGTCACACCCTCATGGAACATCAGCTGATAAAGACGGGTCTCAAGACACCATCATGCGACACTCTGAAGAAGGCAAAAGACTCGCCGAAACATGTCAGGTAAAAAATTAACCTAAAACATAATTGTCTGCTTTTAATGAATCAGTCAAATATCAATAATAAGAAGACAAAATGAACCTAATACAAATAAATGAATGCTTAATAACTCCCCTGCACATGCTCCTAAAAATCCAAACCTTCACCTGTAAATAAAACGTCCCGACCTGAAGACATCTTAATGTTATTATTTTGTTATACACACAGCGCCGCCAAGTGGAATCAAAAATTTGTTTTTATTTTAATTTTCACGTACTGCACGGTGCCCTTTTGACGAATCCGACTGAAAATTAGTCAGAAAAGACTCAAGACAATGATCTTACTCTCTGCCGAATTTTGTGACGTTTTGGCAAAAGGCGTGGCTATTACGGTGCTGAAAAGTCCGATTGTACTCTGTGGCAACAAAAGCTCCGGCAACATGACTCAGATGATCCTATCTTCTCGAAGTTGTACACATTTGAGGATACTTCAGCCCTGAAGACATCTACCGACTTATTTTTCATCGTAGTAGTAGCGCCACCAACTGGTAAAAGCTAATACAAGTTATTTTCTTGGATGTTTTTCTCCGTGCAACTCAACAAGGTCGCCCTCATATATGCTCGGATGACTGTTTCGGCCATGAGGATGTCACAATACGAAATTAGTCCTTTTTCGTGAAAAGTTGTGGGAGTGGCATTGCACTGTTCGGCAATAAAACAACGCTGATTATGAGGTTCTAAATATGAACGACAACTCGTGAAACTTTACACACACATCAGGCCGAGCAAATTTATCAATATTTTATACGTTAGTTGTGCAGCTTTTTTTAAATGGCTCGCCATGGCCCTTGAGAAATGTTCAAAAAAGCAGCCCTGATTGAGTGTTTCACCTCGCTTTTTGTAAATTTTATGGAGTACAGTGAACCCTCGGTTATCGCGGTTAATGGGGACCGAGACCACCCGCGAAAACTGAAAATCCGCGAAGTAGCGGCGCACCTTCAAAAATGCTTAAAAAAAATATACAATATATATAATAAATATATATATATATATATATATATATATATATATATATATATATATATATATATATATATATACGGGGAGAGAGAGAGTGAAATTCATGTTATAACAAAAAAACCAAATTATTATTAAAACGTATTATTTTTTTATTCCCCAGCCATTCTTTTTGTATTTATTTAATTACTCCGACTTTTACCTGCTGGTACGCCGTCCGGTGTGCCCTGTGAAATGAAAGGTGGCATTCTTTATTTATTTATTCATTTATTCATTCATCACTGACAGCCTCGCGCTCCGCTCGTGTCCGGGCGGAAGAGGTGCTCCAATTCGGCTTAACTGTGACACACGCCCGCCCTCCTCCCCCGGAACTTCCATTCGGTTAAACTTAGGGGCCGCTTGGCACCGCCCGTGCCCGGGGAAGGTGCTCCTCTTCGGCTTACTGTGACGCGAGAATGCCTTCCTCCTCCGGAGCTTCCATTCAGTTAAACTTAGGGGCCGCTTGGAACCGCCCGTGCCCGGGGAAGGTGCTCCTCTTCGGCTTACTGTGACGCGAGCATGCCCTCCTCCTCCGGAGCTTCCATTCGGTTAAACTTAGGGGCCGCTTGGAACCGCCCGTGCCCGGGGAAGGTGCTCCTCTTCGGCTTACTGTGACGCGAGCATGCCCTCCTCCTCCGGAGCTTCCATTCGGTTAAACTTAGGGGCCGCTTGGCACCGCCCGTGCCCGGGGAAGGTGCTCCTCTACGGCTTAACTGCCACGCACGCCGGCCGGAGCTCTGGTACGGTCCGAACCGCGCGAAACGTCGCCACCGATCGTGTCCGGGAGAACGTGCTCTTCTTCGTCCACTCTCCTCTTCGCCCACGCTCTTCTTCGGCGCACGCCGGCCGTCTAACCGCTCCAGCGCCCCGTCGTGCCGCTCGGCGAAACTACAATGCCCCCGAATATTTTTTAGACCCGCGAAGCACTGAACCCGCGAAAGGTGAACCGCGAAGTAGCGAGGGTTCACTGTATGTATAAGACCAAGACCTACAAAAAAGTCTCTTGGAGCAATGAGCTAGGTTTTACAGGAAGTCGGCCATTTTGAATTTACTTAAAAGGGGGCGGGTCACCACAATGGACTTTGTGTAGAAATTATTATTGGGGCCCGAGCAGCGACGGCGGCGAGGTCCCTATTGTTTTTGTAGAAATTATTATTAGGGCCTGAGCAGCGACCGCTCCGAGGTCCCCATTGTTTTTGTGGAAATTATTATTATTTTTATTATTATTATTATTAGGGCCCGAGCAGTGACCGCTGCGAGGTCCCTATTGTTTTTCTAGAAATTGTTATTAGGGCCCGAGCTGCGACGGCTGCGAGGTCCCTATTGTTTTTGTAGAAAATATTATTACTTTTATTATTATTAATATTATTATTATTATTATTTGGGCCTGAGCAGCGACCGCTGCGAAGTCCCTATTGTTTTTGTAGAAATTATTATTATTATTATTTTTCCGATTGTTCGATCGCATTTTTGACCCCCGAAACATGCACAAAAACTCACCAAACTTGGCAGTCTCATCGGGCATGGCGAAAAATTTGATATTTTAACGTCTAATATGAACAGGAAGTGAGTTATGAATTTTTGAAAGTCCGACTTTTGCCCTTTTTTGCATGTTTACAGGGGTCATTCTTTTGCACCCTGATCCTAAAGGCTTCATCTGATTGCCTTAAAATTCTGTCTGTAGCATCTGAAGACCTGGGACAAACACTGGGGCTAAAATTTTTTGTTTCCGAAATACTATATGACGGGGGCGGGGCTTCAAAGTTTTCACTTAAGATTTCCTTCGCCGCAATGGACAAAATGCTTAATAACTCTCCTGCACATGCTGCTAAAAATCCAAAACTTCACATGTACATAAAAAGTCTGTACCTGAAGACATCTATATGTTTATATTCAGTTATACACCTTGCGCCAATCAATATCATTTTTTACATTTTGACGTACTGCACGGTGCCCTTTTAACGAATCTGATTGAAAATTGGCTAGAAAAGACTCAAGACATTGATCTTACTCTATCCCTATTTTTGTGACTTTCCTTCGAAGGGCGTGGCTATTACGGTGCCGCAGAGTCTGATTATTCTCCGTGGCAACAAAAGTTCCTGCAAAATGATTCAGATGATCCATCTTCTCGAAATTTTTCACATTTGAGGATATTCAGGCCCTGAAGACGGCTGCCAACTTATTTTTGATCGCAGTGGTAGCGCCACCAACTGGTTAAAACAAATACAAATTATTTTCGTTGATGTTTTTCTCCGGGCAGGTGAACAAAATCTACCTTATATTTGCTCGGATGAGTGTTTAGGCCTTGAGCATGTCACAATACGAAAGTCTTTCGCCTTCTTCAGAGTGTCACATGATGCTGTCTTGTGACCCGTCTTTATCAGCTGATGTTCCATGAGGGCGTGACTTACCTGTCACAAGAATGAAGGCAAGTCACGCCACCCGCTGTCCGTTCACTCCGCCAAGATGCTGGTCCAGGTGGTAGAGAGGATGAAGGCTCCCTTGTCTCTGTTCATGGTTTTTATGCCTCGCTTGCAGATCTCAATGGCCTCTCTGATCCAGCGCTGTTGTTTGTTCTCTTCTGTGCGGATGACCCTGCCCTTCTCCCGGTCCATGATGTGGTTTTCCCTTTTGCAGTGGTCAGTGATTGCTGATTTGTAATGTTCATGTTGTGCTTGTTCTTTTACTGCTCTGATTTTTTTTCATTTTTTTGACAGGTAAGTCACACCCTCATGGAACATCAGCTCAAGACACCATCATGCGACACTCTGAAGAAGGCGAAAGACTCGCCGAAACATGTCAGGTAAAAAATTAACCTAAAACATAATTGTCTGCTTTTAATGAATCAGTCAAATATCAATAATAAGAAGACAAAATGAACCTAATACAAATAAATGAATGCTTAATAACTCCCCTGCACATGCTCCTAAAAATCCAAACCTTCACCTGTAAATAAAACGTCCCGACCTGAAGACATCGTAATGTTATTATTTTGTTATACACACAGTGCCGCCAAGTGGAATCAAAAATTTGTTTTTATTTTAATTTTCACGTACTGCACGGTGCCCTTTTGACGAATCCGACTGAAAATGAGTCAGAAAAGACTCAAGACAATGATCTTACTCTCTGCCGAATTTTGTGGCGTTTTGGCAAAAGGCGTGGCTATTAAGGTGCTGAAAAGTCCGATTGTACTCTGTGGCAACAAAAGCTCCGGCAACATGACTCAGATGATCTTATCTTCTCGAAGTTGTACACATTTGAGGATACTTCAGCCCTGAAGACATCTACCAACTTATTTTACATCGTAGTAGTAGCGCCACCAACTGGTAAAAGCTAATACAAGTTATTTTCTTGGATGTTTTTCTCCGTGCAACTCAACAAGGTCGCCCTCATATATGCTCGGATGACTGTTTCGGCCATGAGGATGTCACAATACGAAATTCGTCCTTTTTCGTGAAAAGTTGTGGGAGTGGCATTGCACTGTTCGGCAATAAAACAAAGCTGATTATGAGGTTCTAAATATGAACGACAACTCGTAAAACTTTACACACACATCAGGCCGAGCAAATTTATCAATATTTTATACGTTAGTTGTGCAGCTTTTTTGAAATGGCTCGCCATGGCCCTCGAGAAATGTTAAAAAAAGCAGCTCTGGTTGAGTGTTTCACCTCGCTTTTTGTAAATTTTATGGAGTACAGTGAACCCTCGGTTATCGCGGTTAATGGGGACCGAGACCACCCGCGAAAACTGAAAATCCGCGAAGTAGCGGCGCACCTTCAAAAATGCTTAAAAAAAATATACAATAAATATAATAAATATATATATATATATATATATATATATATATATATATATATATATATATATATATATATATATATATATATATATATATATATATATATATATACGGGGAGAGAGAGAGTGAAATTCATGTTATAACAAAAAAACCAAATTATTATTAAAACGTATTATTTTTTTATTCCCCAGCCATTCTTTTAGTATTTATTTAATTACTCCGACTTTTACCTGCTGGTACGCCGTCCGGTGTGCCCTGTGAAATGAAAGGTGGCATTCTTTATTTATTTATTCATTTATTCATTCATAACTGACAGCCTCGCGCTCCGCTCGTGCCCGGGCAGAAGAGGTGCTCCAATTTGGCTTAACTGTGACACACGCCCGCCCTCCTCCCCCGGAGCTTCCATTCGGTTAAACTTAGGGGCCGCTTGGCACCGCCCGTGCCCGGGGAAGGTGCTCCTCTTCGGCTTACTGTGACGCGAGCATGCCCTCCTCCTCCGGAGCTTCCATTCGGTTAAACTTAGGGGCCGCTTGGAACCGCCCGTGCCCGGGGAAGGTGCTCCTCTACAGCTTAACTGCCACGCACGCCGGCCGGAGCTCTGGTACGGTCCGAACCGCGCGAAACGTCGCCACCGATCGTGTCCGGGGGAACGTGCTCTTCTTCGTCCACTCTCCTCTTCGCCCACGCTCTTCTTCGGCGCACGGCGGCCGTCTAACCGCTCCAGCGCCCCGTCGTGCCGCTCGGCGAAACTACAATGCCCCCGAATATTTTTTAGACCCGCGAAGCACTGAACCCGCGAAAGGTGAACCGCGAAGTAGCGAGGGTTCACTGTATGTATAAGACCAAGACCTACAAAAAAGTCTCTTGGAGCAATGAGCTAGGTTTTACAGGAAGTCGGCCATTTTGAATTTACTTAAAAGGGGGCGGGTCACCACAATGGACTTTGTGTAGAAATTATTATTGGGGCCCGAGCACCGACCGCGGCGAGGTCCCTATTGTTTTTGTAGAAAACATTATTACTTTTATTATTATTATTATTATTATTATTAGGGCCTGAGCAGCGACCGCTGCGAAGTCCCTATTGTTTTTGTAGAAATTATTATTATTATTATTTTTCCGATTGTTCGATCGCATTTTTGACCCCCGAAACATGCACAAAAACTAACCAAACTTGGCAGTCTCATCGGGCATGGCGAAAAATTTGATATTTTAACGTCTAATATGAACAGGAAGTGAGTTATGAATTTTTGAAAGTCCGACTTTTGCCCTTTTTTGCATGTTTACAGGGGTCATTCTTTTGCACCCTGATCCTAAAGGCTTCATCTGATTGCCTTAAAATTCTGTCTGTAGCATCTGAAGACCTGGGACAAACACTGGGGCTAAAAGTTTTTGTTTCCGAAATACTATATGACGGGGGCGGGGCTTCAAAGTTTTCACTTAAGATTTCCTTCGCCGCAATGGACAAAATGCTTAATAACTCTCCTGCACATGCTGCTAAAAATCCAAAACTTCACATGTACATAAAGAGTCTGTACCTGAAGACATCTATATGTTTATATTCAGTTATACACCTTGCGCCAATCAATATCATTTTTTACATTTTGACGTACTGCATGGTGCCCTTTTAACGAATCCGATTGAAAATTGGCTAGAAAAGACTCAAGACATTGATCTTACTCTATCCCTATTTTTATGACTTTCCTTCAAAGGGCGTGGCTATTACGGTGCCGCAGAGTCTGATTATTCTCCGTGGCAACAAAAGTTCCTGCAAAATGATTCAGATGATCCATCTTCTGGAAATCTTTCACATTTGAGGATATTCAGGCCCTGAAGACGGCTGCCAACTTATTTTTGATCGCAGTGGTAGCGCCACCAACTGGTTAAAACAAATACAAATTATTTTCGTTGATGTTTTTCTCCGGGCAGGTGAACAAAATCTACCTTATATTTGCTCGGATGAGTGTTTAGGCCTTGAGCATGTCACAATACAAAAGTCTTTCGCCTTCTTCAGAGTGTCACATGATGCTGTCTTGTGACCCGTCTTTATCAGCTGATGTTCCATGAGGGCGTGACTTACCTGTCACAAGAATGAAGGCAAGTCACGCCCCCCGCTGTCCGTTCACTCCGCCAAGATGCTGGTCCAGGTGGTAGAGAGGATGAAGGCTCCCTTGTCTCTGTTCATGGTTTTTATGCCTCGCTTGCAGATCTCAATGGCCTCTCTGATCCAGCGCTGTTGTTTGTTCTCTTCTGTGCGGATGACCCTGCCCTTCTCCCGGTCCATGATGTGGTTTTCCCTTTTGCAGTGGTCAGTGATTGCTGATTTGTAATGTTCATGTTGTGCTTGTTCTTTTACTGCTCTGATTTTTTCATTTTTTTGACAGGTAAGTCACACCCTCATGGAACATCAGCTGATAAAGACGGGTCTCAAGACACCATCATGCGACACTCTGAAGAAGGCGAAAGACTCGCCGAAACATGTCAGGTAAAAAATTAACCTAAAACATAATTGTCTGCTTTTAATGAATCAGTCAAATATCAATAATAAGAAGACAAAATGAACCTAATACAAATAAATGAATGCTTAATAACTCCCCTGCACATGCTCCTAAAAATCCAAACCTTCACCTGTAAATAAAACGTCCCGACCTGAAGACATCTTAATGTTATTATTTTGTTATACACACAGTGCCGCCAAGTGGAATAAAAATTTTTTTTTTATTTTAATTTTCACGTACTGCACGGTGCCCTTTTGACGAATCCGACTGAAAATTAGTCAGAAAAGACTCAAGACAATGATCTTACTCTCTGCCGAATTTTGTGACGTTTTGGCAAAAGGCGTGGCTATTAAGGTGCTGAAAAGTCCGATTGTACTCTGTGGCAACAAAAGCTCCGGCAACATGACTCAGATGATCCTATCTTCTCGAAGTTGTACACATTTGAGGATACTTCAGCCCTGAAGACATCTACCAACTTATTTTACATTGTAGTAGTAGCGCCACCAACTGGTAAAAGCTAATACAAGTTATTTTCTTGGATGTTTTTCTCCGTGCAACTCAACAAGGTCGCCCTCATATATGCTCGGATGACTGTTTCGGCCATGAGGATGTCACAATACGAAATTTGTGATTTTTCGTGAAAGTTGTGGGAGTGGCATTGCATTGTTCGGCAATAAAACAAAGCTGAATATGAGGTTCTAAATATGAACGACAACTCGTAAAACTTTACACACACATCAGGCCGAGCAAATTTATCAATATTTTATACGTTAGTTGTGCAGCTTTTTTGAAATGGCTCGCCATGGCCCTCGAGAAATGTTAAAAAAAAGCAGCTCTGGTTGAGTGTTTCACCTCGCTTTTTGTAAATTTAATGGAGTACAGTGAACCCTCGGTTATCGCGGTTAATGGGGACCGAGACCACCCGCGAAAACTGAAAATCCGCGAAGTAGCGGCGCACCTTAAAAAATGCTTAAAAAAAATATACAATATATACAATAAATATATAAATATATATATATATATATATATATATATATATATATATATATATATATATATATATATATATATATATATATATATACGGGGAGAGAGAGAGTGAAATTCATGTTATAACAAAAAAACCAAATTATTATTAAAACGTATTATTTTTTTATTCCCCAGCCATTCTTTTTGTATTTATTTAATTACTCCGACTTTTACCTGCTGGTACGCCGTCCGGTGTGCCCTGTGAAATGAAAGGTGGCATTCTTTATTTATTTATTCATTTATTCATTCATAACTGACAGCCTCGCGCTCCGCTCGTGCCCGGGCAGAAGAGGTGCTCCAATTTGGCTTAACTGTGACACACGCCCGTCCTCCTCCCCCGGAGATTCCATTCGGTTAAACTTAGGGGCCGCTTGGCACCGCCCGTGCCCGGGGAAGGTGCTCCTCTTCGGCTTACTGTGACGCGAGCATGCCCTCCTCCTCCGGAGCTTCCATTCGGTTAAACTTAGGGGCCGCTTGGAACCGCCCGTGCCCGGGGAAGGTGCTCCTTTACGGCTTAACTGCCACGCACGCCGGCCGGAGCTCGGGTACGGTCCGAACCGCGCGAAACGTCGCCACCGATCGTGTCCGGGGGAACGTGCTCTTCTTCGTCCACTCTCCTCTTCGCCCACGCTCTTCTTCGGCGCACGCCGGCCGTCTAACCGCTCCAGCGCCCCGTCGTGCCGCTCGGCGAAACTACAATGCCCCCGAATATTTTTTAGACCCGCGAAGCACTGAACCCGCGAAAGGTGAACCGCGAAGTAGCGAGGGTTCACTGTATGTATAAGACCAAGACCTACAAAAAAGTCTCTTGGAGCAATGAGCTAGGTTTTACAGGAAGTCGGCCATTTTGAATTTACTTAAAAGGGGGCGGGTCACCACAATGGACTTTGTGTAGAAATTATTATTGGGGCCCGAGCAGCGACCGCGGCGAGGTCCCTATTGTTTTTGTAGAAAATATTATTACTTTTATTATTATTATTATTATTATTATTAGGGCCTGAGCAGCGACCGCTGCGAAGTCCCTATTGTTTTTGTAGAAATTATTATTATTATTATTTTTCCGATTGTTCGATCGCATTTTTGACCCCCGAAACATGCACAAAAACTCACCAAACTTGGCAGTCTCATCGGGCATGACGAAAAATTTGATATTTTAACGTCTAATATGAACAGGAATTGAGTTATGAATTTTTGAAAGTCCGACTTTTGCCCTTTTTTGCATGTTTACAGGGGTCATTCTTTTGCACCCTGATCTAAAGGCTTCATCTGATTGCCTTAAAATTCTGTCTGTAGCATCTGAAGACCTGGCACAAACACTGGGGCTAAAATTTTTTGTTTCCGAAATACTATATGACGGGGGCGGGGCATCAAAGTTTTCACTTAAGATTTCCTTCGCCGCAATGGACAAAATGCTTAATAACTCTCCTGCACATGCTGCTAAAAATCCAAAACTTCACATGTACATAAAGAGTCTGTACCTGAAGACATCTATATGTTTATATTCAGTTATACACCTTGCGCCAATCAATATCATTTTTTACATTTTGACGTACTGCACGGTGCCCTTTTAACGAATCTGATTGAAAATTGGCTAGAAAAGACTCAAGACATTGATCTTACTCTATCCCTATTTTTGTGACTTTCCTTCGAAGGGCGTGGCTATTACGGTGCCGCAGAGTCTGATTATTCTCCGTGGCAACAAAAGTTCCTGCAAAATGATTCAGATGATCCATCTTCTCGAAATTTTTCACATTTGAGGATATTCAGGCCCTGAAGACGGCTGCCAACTTATTTTTGATCGCAGTGGTCGCGCCACCAACTGGTTAAAACAAATACAAATTATTTTCGTTGATTTTTTTCTCCGGGCAGGTTAACAAAATCTACCTTACATTTGCTCGGATGAGTGTTTAGGCCTTGAGGATGTCACAATACGTAAGTCTTTCGCCTTCTTCAGAGTGTCACATGATGGTGTCTTGTGGCCCGTCTTTATCAGCTGATGTTCCATGAGGGCGTGACTTACCTGTCACAAGAATGAAGGCAAGTCACGCCCCCCGCTGTCCGTTCACTCCGCCAAAATGCTCCTCCAGGTGGTAGAGAGGATGAAGGCTCCCTTGTCTCTGTTCATGGTTTTTATGCCTCGCTTGCAGATCTCAATGGCCTCTCTGATCCAGCGCTGTTGTTTGTTCTCTTCGGTGCGGATGACCCTGCCCTTCTCCCGGTCCATGATGTGGTTTTCCCTTTTGCAGTGGTCAGTGATTGCTGATTTGTAATGTTCATGTTGTGCTTGTTCTTTTACTGCTCTGATTTTTCATTTTTTTGACAGGTAAGTCACACCCTCATGGAACATCAGCTGATAAAGACGGGTCTCAAGACACCATCATGCGACACTCTGAAGAAGGCGAAAGACTCGCCGAAACATGTCAGGTAAAAAATTAACCTAAAACATAATTGTCTGCTTTTAATGAATCAGTCAAATATCAATAATAAGAAGACAAAATGAACCTAATACAAATAAATGAATGCTTAATAACTCCCCTGCACATGCTCCTAAAAATCCAAACCTTCACCTGTAAATAAAACGTCCCGACCTGAAGACATCTTAATGTTATTATTTTGTTATACACACAGTGCCGCCAAGTGGAATCAAAAATTTGTTTTTATTTTAATTTTCACGTACTGCACGGTGCCCTTTTGACGAATCCGACTGAAAATGAGTCAGAAAAGACTCAAGACAATGATCTTACTCTCTGCCGAATTTTGTGACGTTTTGGCAAAAGGCGTGGCTATTAAGGTGCTGAAAAGTCCGATTGTACTCTGTGGCAACAAAAGCTCCGGCAACATGACTCAGATGATCCTATCTTCTCGAAGTTGTACACATTTGAGGATACTTCAGCCCTGAAGACATCTACCAACTTATTTTACATCGTAGTAGTAGCGCCACCAACTGGTAAAAGCTAATACAAGTTATTTTCTTGGATGTTTTTCTCCGTGCAACTCAACAAGGTCGCCCTCATATATGCTCGGATGACTGTTTCGGCCATGAGGATGTCACAATACGAAATTCGTGATTTTTCGTGAAAAGTTGTGGGAGTGGCATTGCACTGTTCGGCAATAAAACAAAGCTGATTATGAGGTTCTAAATATGAACGACAACTCGTAAAACTTTACACACACATCAGGCCGAGCAAATTTATCAATATTTTATACGTTAGTTGTGCAGCTTTTTTGAAATGGCTCGCCATGGCCCTCGAGAAATGTTAAAAAAAAGCAGCTCTGGTTGAGTGTTTCACCTCGCTTTTTGTAAATTTTATGGAGTACAGTGAACCCTCGGTTATCGCGGTTAATGGGGACCGAGACCATCCGCGAAAACTGAAAATCCGCGAAGTAGCGGCGCACCTTCAAAAATGCTTAAAAAAAATATACAATATATATAATAAATATATAAATATATATATATATATATATATATATATATATATATATATATATATACGGGGAGAGAGAGAGTGAAATTCATGTTATAACAAAAAAACCAAATTATTATTAAAACGTATTGTTTTTTTATTCCCCAGCCATTCTTTTTGTATTTATTTAATTACTCCGACTTTTACCTGCTGGTACGCCGTCCGGTGTGCCCTGTGAAATGAAAGGTGGCATTCTTTATTTATTTATTCATTTATTCATTCATAACTGACAGCCTCGCGCTCCGCTCGTGCCCGGGCAGAAGAGGTGCTCCAATTTGGCTTAACTGTGACACACGCCCGTCCTCCTCCCCCGGAGCTTCCATTCGGTTAAACTTAGGGGCCGCTTGGCACCGCCCGTGCCCGGGGAAGGTGCTCCTCTTCGGCTTACTGTGACGCGAGCATGCCCTCCTCCTCCGGAGCTTCCATTCGGTTAAACGTAGGGGCCGCTTGGCACCGCCCGTGCCCGGGGAAGGTGCTCCTCTACGGCTTAACTGCCACGCACGCTGGCCGGAGCTCTGGTACGGTCCGAACCGCGCGAAACGTCGCCACCGATCGTGTCCGGGGGAACGTGCTCTTCTTCGTCCACTCTCCTCTTCGCCCACGCTCTTCTTCGGCGCACGCCGGCCGTCTAACCGCTCCAGCGCCCCGTCGTGCCGCTCGGCGAAACTACAATGCCCCCGAATATTTTTTAGACCCGCGAAGCACTGAACCCGCGAAAGGTGAACCGCGAAGTAGCGAGGGTTCACTGTATGTATAAGACCAAGACCTACAAAAAAGTCTCTTGGAGCAATGAGCTAGGTTTTACAGGAAGTCGGCCATTTTGAATTTACTTAAAAGGGGGCGGGTCACCACAATGGACTTTGTGTAGAAATTATTATTGGGGCCCGAGCAGCGACCGCGGCGAGGTCCCTATTGTTTTTGTAGAAGATATTATTACTTTTATTATTATTATTATTATTATTATTAGGGCCTGAGCAGCGACCGCTGCGAAGTCCCTATTGTTTTTGTAGAAATTATTATTATTATTATTTTTCCGATTGTTCGATCGCATTTTTGACCCCCGAAACATGCACAAAAACTCACCAACTTGGCAGTCTCATCGGGCATGGCGAAAAATTTGATATTTTAACGTCTAATATGAACAGGAAGTGAGTTATGAATTTTTGAAAGTCCGACTTTTGCCCTTTTTTGCATGTTTACAGGGGTCATTCTTTTGCACCCTGATCCTAAAGGCTTCATCTGATTGCCTTAAAATTCTGTCTGTAGCATCTTAAGACCTGGGACAAACACTGGGGCTAAAATCTTTTGTTTCCGAAATACTATATGACGGGGGCGGGGCTTCAAAGTTTTCACTTAAGATATCCTTCGCCGCAATGGACAAAATGCTTAATAACTCTCCTGCACATGCTGCTAAAAATCCAAAACTTCACATGTACATAAAGAGTCTGTACCTGAAGACATCTATATGTTTATATTCAGTTATACACCTTGCGCCAATCAATATCATTTTTTACATTTTGACGTACTGCACGGTGCCCTTTTAACGAATCTGATTGAAAATTGGCTAGAAAAGACTCAAGACATTGATCTTACTCTATCCCTATTTTTGTGACTTTCCTTCGAAGGGCGTGGCTATTACGGTGCCGCAGAGTCTGATTATTCTCCGTGGCAACAAAAGTTCCTGCAAAATGATTCAGATGATCCATCTTCTCGAAATTTTTCACATTTGAGGATATTCAGGCCCTGAAGACGGCTGCCAACTTATTTTTGATCGCAGTGGTAGCGCCACCAACTGGTTAAAACAAATACAAATTATTTTCGTTGATTTTTTTCTCCGGGCAGGTTAACAAAATCTACCTTACATTTGCTCGGATGAGTGTTTAGGCCTTGAGGATGTCACAATACGAAAGTCTTTCGCCTTCTTCAGAGTGTCACATGATGGTGTCTTGTGGCCCGTCTTTATCAGCTGATGTTCCATGAGGGCGTGACTTACCTGTCACAAGAATGAAGGCAAGTCACGCCCCCCGCTGTCCGTTCACTCCGCCAAAATGCTGCTCCAGGTGGTAGAGAGGATGAAGGCTCCCTTGTCTCTGTTCATGGTTTTTATGCCTCGCTTGCAGATCTCAATGGCCTCTCTGATCCAGCGCTGTTGTTTGTTCTCTTCGGTGCGGATGACCCTGCCCTTCTCCCGGTCCATGATGTGGTTTTCCCTTTTGCAGTGGTCAGTGATTGCTGATTTGTAATGTTCATGTTGTGCTTGTTCTTTGACTGCTCTGATTTTTCATTTTTTTGACAGGTAAGTCACACCCTCATGGAACATCAGCTGATAAAGACGGGTCTCAAGACACCATCATGCGACACTCTGAAGAAGGCGAAAGACTCGCCGAAACATGTCAGGTAAAAAATTTACCTAAAACATAATTGTCTGCTTTTAATGAATCAGTCAAATATCAATAATAAGAAGACAAAATGAACCTAATACAAATAAACGAATGCTTAATAACTCCCCTGCACATGCTCCTAAAAATCCAAACCTTCACCTGTAAATAAAACGTCCCGACCTGAAGACATCTTAATGTTATTATTTTGTTATACACACAGTGCCGCCAAGTGGAATCAAAAATTTGTTTTTATTTTAATTTTCACGTACTGCACGGTGCCCTTTTGACAAATCCGACTGAAAATTAGTCAGAAAAGACTCAAGACAATGATCTTACTCTCTGCCGAATTTTGTGACGTTTTGGCAAAAGGCGTGGCTATTAAGGTGCTGAAAAGTCCGATTGTACTCTGTGGCAACAAAAGCTCCGGCAACATGACTCAGATGATCCTATCTTCTCGAAGTTGTACACATTTGAGGATACCTCAGCCCTGAAGACATCTACCAACTTATTTTACATCGTAGTAGTAGCGCCACCAACTGGTAAAAGCTAATACAAGTTATTTTCTTGGATGTTTTTCTCCGTGCAACTCAACAAGGTCGCCCTCATATATGCTCGGATGACTGTTTCGGCCATGAGGATGTCACAATACGAAATTCGTGATTTTTCGTGAAAAGTTGTGGGAGTGGCATTGCACTGTTCGGCAATAAAACAAAGCTGATTATGAGGTTCTAAATATGAACGACAACTCGTAAAACTTTACACACACATCAGGCCGAGCAAATTTATCAATATTTTATACGTTAGTTGTGCAGCTTTTTTGAAATGGCTCGCCATGGCCCTCGAGAAATGTTAAAAAAAAGCAGCTCTGGTTGAATGTTTCACCTCGCTTTTTGTAAATTTTATGGAGTACAGTGAACTCTCTGTTATCGCGGTTAATGGGGACCGAGACCATCCGCGAAAACTGAAAATCCGCGAAGTAGCGGCGCACCTTCAAAAATGCTTAAAAAAAATATACAATATATATAATAAATATATATATATATATATATATATATATATATATATACGGGGAGAGAGAGAGTGAAATTCATGTTATAACAAAAAAAACAAATTATTATTAAAACGTATTATTTTTTTATTCCCCAGCCATTCTTTTTGTATTTATTTAATTACTCCGACTTTTACCTGCTGGTACGCCGTCCGGTGTGCCCTCTGAAATGAAAGGTGGCATTCTTTATTTATTTATTCATTTATTCATTCATAACTGACAGCCTCGCGCTCCGCTCGTGCCCGGGCAGAAGAGGTGCTCCAATTTGGCTTAACTGTGACACACGCCCGTCCTCCTCCCCCGGAGCTTCCATTCGGTTAAACTTAGGGGCCGCTTGGCACCGCCCGTGCCCGGGGAAGGTGCTCCTCTTCGGCTTACTGTGACGCGAGCATGCCCTCCTCCTCCGGAGCTTCCATTCGGTTAAACTTAGGGGCCGCTTGGAACCGCCCGTGCCCGGGGAAGGTGCTCCTCTTCGGCTTAGTGTGACGCGAGCATGCCCTCCTCCTCCGGAGCTTCCATTCGGTTAAACTTAGGGGCCGCTTGGCACCGCCCGTGCCCGGGGAAGGTGCTCCTCTACGACTTAACTGCCACGCACGCTGGCCGGAGCTCTGGTACGGTCCGAACCGCGCGAAACGTCGCCACCGATCGTGTCCGGGGGAACGTGCTCTTCTTCGTCCACTCTCCTCTTCGCCCACGCTCTTCTTCGGCGCATGCCGGCCGTCTAACCGCTCCAGCGCCCCGTCGTGCCGCTCGGCGAAACTACAATGCCCCCGAATATTTTTTAGACCCGCGAAGCACTGAACCCGCGAAAGGTGAACCGCGAAGTAGCGAGGGTTCACTGTATGTATAAGACCAAGACCTACAAAAAAGTCTCTTGGAGCAATGAGCTAGGTTTTACAGGAAGTCGGCCATTTTGAATTTACTTAAAAGGGGGCGGGTCACCACAATGGACTTTGTGTAGAAATTATTATTGGGGCCCGAGCAGCGACCGCGGCGAGGTCCCTATTGTTTTTGTAGAAAATATTATTACTTTTATTATTATTATTATTATTATTATTAGGGCCTGAGCAGCGACCGCTGCGAAGTCCCTATTGTTTTTGTAGAAATTATTATTATTATTATTTTTCCGATTGTTCGATCGCATTTTTGACCCCCGAAACATGCACAAAAACTCACCAAACTTGGCAGTCTCATCGGGCATGGCGAAAAATTTGATATTTTAACGTCTAATATGAACAGGAAGTGAGTTATGAATTTTTGAAAGTCCGACTTTTGCCCTTTTTTGCATGTTTACAGGGGTCATTCTTTTGCACCCTGATCCTAAAGGCTTCATCTGATTGCCTTAAAATTCTGTCTGTAGCATCTGAAGACCTGGCACAAACACTGGGGCTAAAATTTTTTGTTTCCGAAATACTATATGACGGGGGCGGGGCATCAAAGTTTTCACTTAAGATTTCCTTCGCCGCAATGGACAAAATGCTTAATAACTCTCCTGCACATGCTGCTAAAAATCCAAAACTTCACATGTACATAAAGAGTCTGTACCTGAAGACATCTATATGTTTATATTCAGTTATACACCTTGCGCCAATCAATATCATTTTTTACATTTTGACGTACTGCACGGTGCCCTTTTAACGAATCTGATTGAAAATTGGCTAGAAAAGACTCAAGACATTGATCTTACTCTATCCCTATTTTTGTGACTTTCCTTCGAAGGGCGTGGCTATTACGGTGCCGCAGAGTCTGATTATTCTCCGTGGCAACAAAAGTTCCTGCAAAATGATTCAGATGATCCATCTTCTCGAAATTTTTCACATTTGAGGATATTCAGGCCCTGAAGACGGCTGCCAACTTATTTTTGATCGCAGTGGTAGCGCCACCAACTGGTTAAAACAAATACAAATCATTTTCGTTGATTTTTTTCTCCGGGCAGGTTAACAAAATCTACCTTACATTTGCTCGGATGAGTGTTTAGGCCTTGAGGATGTCACAATACGAAAGTCTTTCGCCTTCTTCAGAGTGTCACATGATGGTGTCTTGTGGCCCGTCTTTATCAGCTGATGTTCCATGAGGGCGTGACTTACCTGTCACAAGAATGAAGGCAAGT
This sequence comes from Idiotropiscis lumnitzeri, assembly GCF_059441095.1. Lineage (NCBI taxonomy): Eukaryota > Metazoa > Chordata > Actinopteri > Syngnathiformes > Syngnathidae > Idiotropiscis > Idiotropiscis lumnitzeri. The sequence goes on from NW_028283685.1 coordinate 520,367, forward strand.
CACGCCCCCCGCTGTCCGTTCACTCCGCCAAAATGCTGCTCCAGGTGGTAGAGAGGATGAAGGCTCCCTTGTCTCTGTTCATGGTTTTTATGCCTCGCTTGCAGATCTCAATGGCCTCTCTGATCCAGCGCTGTTGTTTGTTCTCTTCGGTGCGGATGACCCTGCCCTTCTCCCGGTCCATGATGTGGTTTTCCCTTTTGCAGTGGTCAGTGATTGCTGATTTGTAATGTTCATGTTGTGCTTGTTCTTTTACTGCTCTGATTTTTCATTTTTTTGACAGGTAAGTCACACCCTCATGGAACATCAGCTCAAGACACCATCATGCAACACTCTGAAGAAGGCGAAAGACTCGCCGAAACATGTCAGGTAAAAAATTAACCTAAAACATAATTGTCTGCTTTTAATGAATCAGTCAAATATCAATAATAAGAAGACAAAATGAACCTAATACAAATAAATGAATGCTTAATAACTCCCCTGCACATGCTCCTAAAAATCCAAACCTTCACCTGTAAATAAAACGTCCCGACCTGAAGACATCTTAATGTTATTATTTTGTTATACACACAGTGCCGCCAAGTGGAATCAAAAATTTGTTTTTATTTTAATTTTCACGTACTGCATGGTGCCCTTTTGACGAATCCGACTGAAAATTAGTCAGAAAAGACTTAAGACAATGATCTTACTCTCTGCCGAATTTTGTGACGTTTTGGCAAAAGGCGTGGCTATTAAGGTGCTGAAAAGTCCGATTGTACTCTGTGGCAACAAAAGCTCCGGCAACATGACTCAGATGATCCTATCTTCTCGAAGTTGTACACATTTGAGGATACTTCAGCCCTGAAGACATCTACCAACTTATTTTACATCGTAGTAGTAGCGCCACCAACTGGTAAAAGCTAATACAAGTTATTTTCTTGGATGTTTTTCTCCGTGCAACTCAACAAGGTCGCCCTCATATATGCTCGGATGACTGTTTCGGCCATGAGGATGTCACAATACGAAATTCGTGATTTTTCGTGAAAAGTTGTGGGAGTGGCATTGCACTGTTCAGCAATAAAACAAAGCTGATTATGAGGTTCTAAATATGAACGACAACTCGTAAAACTTTACACACACATCAGGCCGAGCAAATTTATCAATATTTTATACGTTAGTTGTGCAGCTTTTTTGAAATGGCTCGCCATGGCCCTCGAGAAATGTTAAAAAAAAGCAGCTCTGGTTGAGTGTTTCACCTCGCTTTTTGTAAATTTTATGGAGTACAGTGAACCCTCGGTTATCGCGGTTAATGGGGACCGAGACCACCCGCGAAAACTGAAAATCCGCGAAGTAGCGGCGCACCTTCAAAAATGCTTAAAAAAAATATACAATATATATAATAAATATATAAATATATATATATATATATATATATATATATATATATATATATATATATACGGGGAGAGAGAGAGTGAAATTCATGTTATAACAAAAAAACCAAATTATTATTAAAACGTATTATTTTTTTATTCCCCAGCCATTCTTTTTGTATTTATTTAATTACTCCGACTTTTACCTGCTGGTACGCCGTCCGGTGTGCCCTGTGAAATGAAAGGTGGCATTCTTTATTTATTTATTCATTTATACATTCATAACTGACAGCCTCGCGCTCCGCTCGTGCCCGGGCAGAAGAGGTGCTCCAATTTGGCTTAACTGTGACACACGCCCGTCCTCCTCCCCCGGAGCTTCCATTCGGTTAAACTTAGGGGCCGCTTGGCACCGCCCGTGCCCGGGGAAGGTGCTCCTCTTCGGCTTACTGTGACGCGAGCATGCCCTCCTCCTCCGGAGCTTCCATTCGGTTAAACTTAGGGGCCGCTTGGAACCGCCCGTGCCCGGGGAAGGTGCTCCTCTTCGGCTTACTGTGACGCGAGCATGCCCTCCTCCTCCGGAGCTTCCATTCGGTTAAACTTAGGGGCCGCTTGGCACCGCCCGTGCCCGGGGAAGGTGCTCCTCTACGGCTTAACTGCCACGCACGCTGGCCGGAGCTCTGGTACGGTCCGAACCGCGCGAAACGTCGCCACCGATCGTGTCCGGGGGAACGTGCTCTTCTTCGTCCACTCTCCTCTTCGCCCACGCTCTTCTTCGGCGCACGCCGGCCGTCTAACCGCTCCAGCGCCCCGTCGTGCCGCTCGGCGAAACTACAATGCCCCCGAATATTTTTTAGACCCGCGAAGCACTGAACCCGCGAAAGGTGAACCTCGAAGTAGCGAGGGTTCACTGTATGTATAAGACCAAGACCTACAAAAAAGTCTCTTGGAGCAATGAGCTAGGTTTTACAGGAAGTCGGCCATTTTGAATTTACTTAAAAGGGGGCGGGTCTCCACAATGGACTTTGTGTAGAAATTATTATTGGGGCCCGAGCAGCGACCGCGGCGAGGTCCCTATTGTTTTTGTAGAAAATATTATTACTTTTATTATTATTATTATTATTATTATTATTATTATTATTAGGGCCTGAGCAGCGACCGCTGCGAAGTCCCTATTGTTTTTGTAGAAATTATTATTATTATTATTTTTCCGATTGTTCGATCGCATTTTTGACCCCCGAAACATGCACAAAAACTCACCAAACTTGGCAGTCTCATCGGGCATGGCGAAAAATTTGATATTTTTTAACGTCTAATATGAACAGGAAGTGAGTTATGAATTTTTGAAAGTCCGACTTTTGCCCTTTTTTGCATGTTTACAGGGGTCATTCTTTTGCACCCTGATCCTAAAGGCTTCATCTGATTGCCTTAAAGTTCTGTCTGGAGCATCTTAAGACCTGGGACAAACACTGGGGCTAAAATTTTTTGTTTCCGAAATACTATATGACGGGGGCGGGGCTTCAAAGTTTTCACTTAAGATTTCCTTCGCCGCAATGGACAAAATGCTTAATAACTCTCCTGCCCGTGCTGCTAAAAATCCAAAACTTCACATGTACATAAAGAGTCGGTACCTGAAGACATCTATATGTTTATATTCAGTTATACACCTTGCGCCAATCAATATAAATGTTTACATTTTGACGTACTGCACGGTGCCCTTTTAACGAATCCGACTGAAAATTGGCTAGAAAAGACTCAAGACATTGATCTTACTCTATCCCTATTTTTATGACTTTCCTTCAAAGGGCGTGGCTATTACGGTGCCGCAGAGTCTGATTATTCTCCGTGGCAACAAAAGTTCCTGCAAAATGATTCAGATGATCCATCTTCTGGAAATCTTTCACATTTGAGGATATTCAGGCCCTGAAGACGGCTGCCAACTTATTTTTGATCGCAGTGGTAGCGCCACCAACTGGTTAAAACAAATACAAATTATTTTCGTTGATGTTTTTCTCCGGGCAGGTTAACAAAATCTACCTTATATTTGCTCGGATGAGTGTTTAGGCCTTGAGCATGTCACAATACGAAAGTCTTTCGCCTTCTTCAGAGTGTCACATGATGGTGTCTTGTGACCCGTCTTTATCAGCTGATGTTCCATGAGGGCGTGACTTACCTGTCACAAGAATGAAGGCAAGTCACGCCCCCCGCTGTCCGTTCACTCCGCCAAGATGCTGGTCCAGGTGGTAGAGAGGATGAAGGCTCCCTTGTCTCTGTTCATGGTTTTTATGCCTCGCTTGCAGATCTCAATGGCCTCTCTGATCCAGCGCTGTTGTTTGTTCTCTTCTGTGCGGATGACCCTGCCCTTCTCCCGGTCCATGATGTGGTTTTCCCTTTTGCAGTGGTCAGTGATTGCTGATTTGTAATGTTCATGTTGTGCTTGTTCTTTTACTGCTCTGATTTTTTCATTTTTTTGACAGGTAAGTCACACCCTCATGGAACATCAGCTCAAGACACCATCATGCGACACTCTGAAGAAGGCGAAAGACTCGCCGAAACATGTCAGGTAAAAAATTAACCTAAAACATAATTGTCTGCTTTTAATGAATCAGTCAAATATCAATAATAAGAAGACAAAATGAACCTAATACAAATAAATGAATGCTTAATAACTCCCCTGCACATGCTCCTAAAAATCCAAACCTTCACCTGTAAATAAAACGTCCCGACCTGAAGACATCTTAATGTTATTATTTTGTTATACACACAGTGCCGCCAAGTGGAATCAAAAATTTGTTTTTATTTTAATTTTCACGTACTGCATGGTGCCCTTTTGACGAATCCGACTGAAAATTAGTCAGAAAAGACTTAAGACAATGATCTTACTCTCTGCCGAATTTTGTGACGTTTTGGCAAAAGGCGTGGCTATTAAGGTGCTGAAAAGTCCGATTGTACTCTGTGGCAACAAAAGCTCCGGCAACATGACTCAGATGATCCTATCTTCTCGAAGTTGTACACATTTGAGGATACTTCAGCCCTGAAGACATCTACCAACTTATTTTACATCGTAGTAGTAGCGCCACCAACTGGTAAAAGCTAATACAAGTTATTTTCTTGGATGTTTTTCTCCGTGCAACTCAACAAGGTCGCCCTCATATATGCTCGGATGACTGTTTCGGCCATGAGGATGTCACAATACGAAATTCGTGATTTTTCGTGAAAAGTTGTGGGAGTGGCATTGCACTGTTCAGCAATAAAACAAAGCTGATTATGAGGTTCTAAATATGAACGACAACTCGTAAAACTTTACACACACATCAGGCCGAGCAAATTTATCAATATTTTATACGTTAGTTGTGTAGCTTTTTTGAAATGGCTCGCCATGGCCCTCGAGAAATGTTAAAAAAAAGCAGCTCTGGTTGAGTGTTTCACCTCGCTTTTTGTAAATTTTATGGAGTACAGTGAACCCTCGGTTATCGCGGTTAATGGGGACCGAGACCACCCGCGAAAACTGAAAATCCGCGAAGTAGCGGCGCACCTTCAAAAATGCTTAAAAAAAATATACAATATATATAATAAATATATAAATATATATATATATATATATATATATATATATATATATATATACGGGGAGAGAGAGAGTGAAATTCATGTTATAACAAAAAAAACAAATTATTATTAAAACGTATTATTTTTTTATTCCCCAGCCATTCTTTTTGTATTTATTTAATTACTCCGACTTTTACCTGCTGGTACGCCGTCCGGTGTGCCCTGTGAAATGAAAGGTGGCATTCTTTATTTATTTATTCATTTATACATTCATAACTGACAGCCTCGCGCTCCGCTCGTGCCCGGGCAGAAGAGGTGCTCCAATTTGGCTTAACTGTGACACACGCCCGTCCTCCTCCCCCGGAGCTTCCATTCGGTTAAACTTAGGGGCCGCTTGGCACCGCCCGTGCCCGGGGAAGGTGCTCCTCTTCGGCTTACTGTGACGCGAGCATGCCCTCCTCCTCCGGAGCTTCCATTCGGTTAAACTTAGGGGCCGCTTGGAACCGCCCGTGCCCGGGGAAGGTGCTCCTCTTCGGCTTACTGTGACGCGAGCATGCCCTCCTCCTCCGGAGCTTCCATTCGGTTAAACTTAGGGGCCGCTTGGCACTGCCCGTGCCCGGGGAAGGTGCTCCTCTACGGCTTAACTGCCACGCACGCTGGCCGGAGCTCTGGTACGGTCCGAACCGCGCGAAACGTCGCCACCGATCGTGTCCGGGGGAACGTGCTCTTCTTCGTCCACTCTCCTCTTCGCCCACGCTCTTCTTCGGCGCACGCCGGCCGTCTAACCGCTCCAGCGCCCCGTCGTGCCGCTCGGCGAAACTACAATGCGCCCGAATATTTTTTAGACTCGCGAAGCACTGAACCCGCGAAAGGTGAACCGCGAAGTAGCGAGGGTTCACTGTATGTATAAGACCAAGACCTACAAAAAAGTCTCTTGGAGCAATGAGCTAGGTTTTACAGGAAGTCGGCCATTTTGAATTTACTTAAAAGGGGGCGGGTCACCACAATGGACTTTGTGTAGAAATTATTATTGGGGCCCGAGCAGCGACCGCGGCGAGGTCCCTATTGTTTTTGTAGAAAATATTATTACTTTTATTATTATTATTATTATTATTATTAGGGCCTGAGCAGCGACCGCTGCGAAGTCCCTATTGTTTTTGTTGAAATTATTATTATTATTATTTTTCCGATTGTTCGATCGCATTTTTGACCCCTGAAACATGCACAAAAACTCACCAAACTTGGCAGTCTCATCGGGCATGGCGAAAAATTTGATATTTTAACGTCTAATATGAACAGGAAGTGAGTTATGAATTTTTGAAAGTCCGACTTTTGCCCTTTTTTGCATGTTTACAGGGGTCATTCTTTTGCACCCTGATCCTAAAGGCTTCATCTGATTGCCTTAAAGTTCTGTCTGGAGCATCTTAAGACCTGGGACAAACACTGGGGCTAAAATTTTTTGTTTCCGAAATACTATATGACGGGGGCGGGGCATCAAAGTTTTCACTTAAGATTTCCTTCGCCGCAATGGACAAAATGCTTAATAACTCTCCTGCACATGCTGCTAAAAATCCAAAACTTCACATGTACATAAAGAGTCTGTACCTGAAGACATCTATATTGTGACGGTTCGGGCCGGGGAGGAGGGCGTGGCAGTTCTGTTTGTTACAGGTTCACGATCCACCCAGCCAGGCTCTCCTCCGGAGAAAGTGGGCGTCGGCTCCGGCGCACCTGCAGCTCGTTGCCGGCAATCAGCGCCGGCTTAAGAACCAGCCACGCCAGGAGTCCGACGCCGGATTATCTTGTCACCTCACGTGGTACTGGCTCATGTCTCGTCTTGTTTCCCGTTCGCCTGACTCGCCTTGCTCTCGTGCTTGCTTGACCCCTGCTCTGCCGTCTCCCCCCTCTAGCCGACCTGAACCCGTCTGGTCCCGCTCCGCACGCCAGCGCCTCCGAGATCCCGCCCGGCAAACATCCCGCCAGCGCTCTCCGCTCCGCCGTGCTTCGCGCTACCACGCCAGCCCGACTTCGCCTCCCGACGCGTCTCGCTCGACCGCACCCTCGTCCGCGCCACCCGGCACTTGCCCGTCGGCTTCCTTCGACGTTGTCCTGGACGACGCCTGCCTTGTGGTGAACTCTCTCCAGCTCGCATCCCCACTCCAGCCCTCAATAAACCCTGTTTCCCACTCACCTGTCGCTTCCGGGTCCTCCTTCCTTCCCTCACGGTTCGTAGAATCGCGACAGAATAATCCGGCCAAGTTAATGGACCCCGCGACCACGGACCCCCTGGGCGAAACGCTTGCCCACCAGGGCAGCGTGCTCGAGCGCCATGATCGAATGCTGCAGGAAGTTCCGGGCTCCCTCCAGGTCATCCAACACCAGCTCTCGCACCTCTCTAACCAGGTGGGTTCACTCGCTCCCCCCTCCAACCTCCCCAGGGACGCGACCCTGGCCCCCCCGGCCGCCGCATTGCATTATGCGGGCGGTCGAGAGCCCCACGTTCCTACTCCCGAACCCTACTCCGGGGACTTGGGCTCGTGTAGCCAATTCTTACTCAGCACTTCCCTGGTTTTCGACCTCCAGCCCCACAGTTACGCTACCGAACGGGCTAGGATCGCTTATACCATCAACTTGCTTCGCGGCCGCGCCGCCAAGTGGGCAACCGCATTGTGGGAGGCGGCGTCTCCTGCGATGTCTACTTACGCGGATTTCAGCCAGGAGTTACGCCGTGTCTTCGACCACCCGGTGCAGGGGCGCGAGGCGTTCCGCCGGCTCCTCTCCCTCCGACAGGGTTCCCGCTCCGCGGCCGATTTCTCGGTGGAATTCCGCATCCTGGCCCACGAGAGCCGTTGGAACGAGCCGGCTCTCCGCGAGGCGTTTCTCAACGGGTTGACCGACGCCCTCAAGGACGAGCTGGCGATCCGAGACGAAACCACGACGCTCGAAGAACTAATCGCCCTGGCCATCAAGGTGGACCATCGGTTGCGGGACCGGCAGGCTGATCGTTTCCGACGCCCCGCCAGAGTCGCCGCCCGGGCAGCCATTCCCCGACCCGAGGTTCGCTCGCCATCGCCGGTTCAGCTATCCACCGGCGCGGAGGAACCGATGCAGGTAGGAAGAACTACTCTGGACCCTCTGGAGCGCCAGCGCCGTCGGTCCCATCAGCTCTGCCTGTATTGCGGCCTCCCCGGCCACGTCTTGATCCACTGTCCCAGTAACCCAAAAGAGCAGGCTCGTCGTTGAGGGAGAGCCCAACGCCGAGCCTGCTGGTCTCCGCTTCTGGCTCTTCTTCCCGGATGTCCATCTCCGCCCGGCTGCTGGGTCCACACACCCCCCGCTCGGTCACCGCGCTGGTCGACTCGGGGGCCGACGGCAGCTTCTTGGACCTGACCCTTGCCCGCCAGCTCGGCATCACCATGGAACCCATTCTGTCTCCCCGAAGGGTGGTCGCGCTGGACGGACATCTCATCGCCCGGGTCTCCCAACAGACCGCTCCCCTGACCCTCATCGTCTCTGGAAATCACCGGGAGTCCATCAGATTTTTTCTGATTCACTCTCCCCAGGTCCCCCTGGTCTTAGGGTTCCCCTGGCTCCAGACCCACAATCCCACCATCGATTGGAGGAGGTGCGTGCTGACAGGATGGAGTGAGTTCTGCCACTCCCACTGCCTGCGTTCAGCGGATCCGCCCCCTTCCTCTACGCTTCCCCCCCCCCCTCCCCCTGACGTCTCCTCCGTTCCCCCGGACTACCACGACCTGGCGCAGGTCTTCAACAAGGACCTTGCCCGTACCCTCCCCCCCCATCGTCCGTACGACTGCGCCATCGACCTCCTCCCGGGGGCCCCCCTGCCCAACACCCGGCTATACAACATCTCCAGGCCAGAGAAGGAGGCCATGGAGACGTACATCCGGGAGTCACTTGCGACCGGTCTCATCCGCCCCTCGTCTTCTCCTCTGGGCGCGGGCTTCTTTTTCGTAAAAAAGAAGGACGCCTCGCTCCGCCCCTGCATTGACTTCAAACCATTAAACCAAATAACGGTCAAAAACAAGTCTTCGCTCCCCCTCATCGACCCGTCGTTCGAACCCCTATGTGAGGCCCAGATTTTCTCAAAGTTGGACTTACGAAATGCGTACCACCTGGTCCGCATCAGGGAGGGGGACGAGTGGAAGACGGCATTCAACACACCATTGGGGCACTTCGAGTATCTGGTGATGCCTTTCGGACTTACCAACGCCCCCGCCGTCTTCCAGACCCTCATGACGGACGTTTTCCGCGACATGCTCAACCGGTTCGTATTCATATACCTCGACGACATCCTCATATTCTCCCGCTCTCTCGCAGATCACCGCCGGCATGTTCGACTGGTCCTCCAGCGCCTCCTGGAGAACCGCCTCTACGTGAAGCCCGAGAAATGCGAGTTCCACGTCCCTTCGGTGCCCTTCCTTGGCTATATCATCGCCAGGGGGCAACTTCGCCCCGACCCGGCCAAGATCCAGGCCGTGGCGGAGTGGCCCCAGCCCACCACCCGGAAGGAGCTGCAACGTTTTCTCGGATTCGCAAATTTCTACCGCCGTTTCATCCGGGACTACAGTAAGGTCGCCAGTCCACTCACCGCGCTTACGTCCACAGCCACCACATTCCAGTGGACCCCGGCGGCCGCCCAGGCCTTCACCCACCTGAAGAAGGCCTTCACCAGCGCCCCCGTACTCCGGCACCCAGACCCCGCCCTCCAGTTCATCGTGGAGGTGGACGCCTCCGACACCGGGGCGGGGGCCGTCCTCTCCCAGCGGGATTCCGGCACCCAGGTAGTCCATCCGTGTGCCTTCTTTTCCAGGCGCCTATCCCCCGCCGAGCGAAACTACGACGTGGGCAATCGAGAACTCCTCGCGGTGGTATGGGCTCTCCAGGAGTGGCGGCACTGGCTCGAGGGCACCTCGACCCCTTTTTTGGTCTGGACCGACCACAAAAACCTGGCATACCTGCAGTCCGCCAAGAGACTCAACCCCCGCCAGGCACGCTGGAACTTGTTCTTGAGCCGTTTCAATTTTACCCTCTCCTTCCGCCCCGGCTCGAACAATGGGAAGGCGGACGCCCTCTCACGTCAGTTCTCGCCCCCTGCCAGCCCTGACGCTCCGGAGCCCATTCTTCCCTCGGCCTGTCTACTGGGGGCGGCCACCTGGGACATCGAGCAGGTCGTCCGCAACGCTCAGGAGCAGCAACCAGACCCGCGCCCAGTCCCTTCCGACCGCTTGTTCGTTCCCGACACCGTGCGGTCACAGGTACTGCAATGGGGGCACTCATCCACACTCACCTGCCACCCGGGGGTGGCACGCACTCTCCGCTTCCTCCAGCAGCGTTTCTGGTGGCCCCGGATGGCTAAGGATACCCGGGAATTCGTGCGAGCCTGCTCCGTCTGCGCCCGCGGAAAGGCCTCCCACGCGGTCCCCGCCGGCCTCCTCCAGCCCCTGCCGATTCCAAGCCGTCCATGGTCGCACATCGCCCTGGACTTTGTTACCGGTCTCCCTCCGTCCAACGGACACACAGTCATCCTCACCCTGGTCGACAGGTTTTCCAAAAGCGTCCACTACGTCCCCCTGCCCAAGCTGCCCACCGCGCTTGAGACCGCCAAACTCGTCACCCAACACGTTTTCCGACCCCACGGCATCCCGGAGGACATCGTGTCCGACCGGGGCCCCCAGTTCGCTTCACAAGTTTGGCAGGAATTCTGCAAGGCAGTCGGGGCCACCGCCAGTCTCTCCTCGGGCTACCACCCCCAATCCAACGGCCAGACGGAGCGGGCCAACCAGGACCTGGAAGCCGCCCTCCGATGCGTGGTGGCCCGCAGCCCGGACTCCTGGAGCGACGCACTACCCTGGGTCGAGTACGCCCATAACTCCCTCTCCACCACGGCCACAGGTATGTCTCCCTTCATGGTCTGTTTCGGTTACCAACCACCTCTCTTCAAGGACCAGGAGCATACCGTGGCCATTCCTTCCGTGGAGGAGCATCTCCGCCGGATCCGGGGGGTGTGGGCCGAAGCGAGGGCCGCCCTCATTCGAACAGCCCAGAGGACCAAGCGACTGGCTGATCGCCGCCGGTCCCCAGCCCCGGACTACGTGCCTGGCCAAATGGTGTGGCTCTCCTCACGCGATCTTCCCCTACAAGTCGAGTCTCGTAAGCTGGCTCCTCGCTTTATCGGTCCCTTTCCCGTCGAAAGAATCATCAACCCATGCTCTGTTCGACTCAAACTTCCCGACTCCCTGAAGATTCACCCCACATTCCATGTCTCCCTCCTCAAACCGGTATCCTCCAGCCCTCTGAGCCCTCCGGCGGCACCCCCCCCACCCCCCATGATAATAGACGACCACCCGGCTTACACGGTGGCAAAAGTCCTGGACGTTCGGCGCCGGGGCCGGGGCTACCAGTACCTGGTGGACTGGGAGGGTTACGGTCCGGAGGAGCGCTCCTGGATCTCCCGAAAACTGTTTTTGACCGACGCCCCCATCAGGGAGTTTTACGCACTTCACCCGGACAAGCCGGGTAGGACGCCAGGAGGCGTCCGTTAGGGGGGGGGTACTGTGACGGTTCGGGCCGGGGAGGAGGGCGTGGCAGTTCTGTTTGTTACAGGTTCACGATCCACCCAGCCAGGCTCTCCTCCGGAGAAAGTGGGCGTCGGCTCCGGCGCACCTGCAGCTCGTTGCCGGCAATCAGCGCCGGCTTAAGAACCAGCCACGCCAGGAGTCCGACGCCGGATTATCTTGTCACCTCACGTGGTACTGGCTCATGTCTCGTCTTGTTTCCCGTTCGCCTGACTCGCCTTGCTCTCGTGCTTGCTTGACCCCTGCTCTGCCGTCTCCCCCCTCTAGCCGACCTGAACCCGTCTGGTCCCGCTCCGCACGCCAGCGCCTCCGAGATCCCGCCCGGCAAACATCCCGCCAGCGCTCTCCGCTCCGCCGTGCTTCGCGCTACCACGCCAGCCCGACTTCGCCTCCCGACGCGTCTCGCTCGACCGCACCCTCGTCCGCGCCACCCGGCACTTGCCCGTCGGCTTCCTTCGACGTTGTCCTGGACGACGCCTGCCTTGTGGTGAACTCTCTCCAGCTCGCATCCCCACTCCAGCCCTCAATAAACCCTGTTTCCCACTCACCTGTCGCTTCCGGGTCCTCCTTCCTTCCCTCACGGTTCGTAGAACCGCGACATATATGTTTATATTCAGTTATACACCTTGCGCCAATCAATATCATTTTTTACATTTTGACGTACTGCACGGTGCCCTTTTAACGAATCTGATTGAAAATTGGCTAGAAAAGACTCAAGACATTGATCTTACTCTATCCCTATTTTTGTGACTTTCCTTCGAAGGGCGTGGCTATTACGGTGCCGCAGAGTCTGATTATTCTCCGTGGCAACAAAAGTTCCTGCAAAATGATTCAGATGATCCATCTTCTCGAAATTTTTCACATTTGAGGATATTCAGGCCCTGAAGACGGCTGCCAACTTATTTTTGATCGCAGTGGTAGCGCCACCAACTGGTTAAAACAAATACAAATCATTTTCGTTGATTTTTTTCTCCGGGCAGGTTAACAAAATCTACCTTACATTTGCTCGGATGAGTGTTTAGGCCTTGAGGATGTCACAATACGAAAGTCTTTCGCCTTCTTCAGAGTGTCACATGATGGTGTCTTGTGGCCCGTCTTTATCAGCTGATGTTCCATGAGGGCGTGACTTACCTGTCACAAGAATGAAGGCAAGTCACGCCCCCCGCTGTCCGTTCACTCCGCCAAAATGCTGCTCCAGGTGGTAGAGAGGATGAAGGCTCCCTTGTCTCTGTTCATGGTTTTTATGCCTCGCTTGCAGATCTCAATGGCCTCTCTGATCCAGCGCTGTTGTTTGTTCTCTTCGGTGCGGATGACCCTGCCCTTCTCCCGGTCCATGATGTGGTTTTCCCTTTTGCAGTGGTCAGTGATTGCTGATTTGTAATGTTCATGTTGTGCTTGTTCTTTTACTGCTCTGATTTTTCATTTTTTTGACAGGTAAGTCACACCCTCATGGAACATCAGCTGATAAAGACGGGTCTCAAGACACCATCATGCGACACTCTGAAGAAGGCGAAAGACTCGCCGAAACATGTCAGGTAAAAAATTAACCTAAAACATAATTGTCTGCTTTTAATGAATCAGTCAAATATCAATAATAAGAAGACAAAATGAACCTAATACAAATAAATGAATGCTTAATAACTCCCCTGCACATGCTCCTAAAAATCCAAACCTTCACCTGTAAATAAAACGTCCCGACCTGAAGACATCTTAATGTTATTATTTTGTTATACACACAGTGCCGCCAAGTGGAATCAAAAATTTGTTTTTATTTTAATTTTCACGTACTGCACGGTGCCCTTTCGACGAATCCGACTGAAAATTAGTCAGAAAAGACTCAAGACAATGATCTTACTCTCTGCCGAATTTTGTGACGTTTTGGCAAAAGGCGTGGCTATTACGGTGCTGAAAAGTCCGATTGTACTCTGTGGCAACAAAAGCTCCAGCAACATGACTCAGATGATCCTATCTTCTCGAAGTTGCACACATTTGAGGATACTTCAGCCCTGAAGACATCTACCAACTTATTTTTCATCGTAGTAGTAGCGCCCCCAACTGGTAAAAGCTAATACAAGTTATTTTCTTGGATGTTTTTCTCCGTGCAACTCAACAAGGTCGCCCTCATATATGCTCGGATGACTGTTTCGGCCATGAGGATGTCACAATACGAAATTCGTCCTTTTTCATGAAAAGTTGTGGGAGTGGCATTGCACTGTTCGGCAATAAAACAAAGCTGATTATGAGGTTCTAAATATGAACGACAACTCGTGAAACTTTACACACACATCAGGCCGAGCAAATTTATCAATATTTTATACGTTAGTTGTGCAGCTTTTTTGAAATGGCTCGCCATGGCCCTCGAGAAATGTTCAAAAAAGCAGCCCTGGTTGAGTGTTTCACCTCGCTTTTTGTAAATTTTATGGAGTACAGTGAACCCTCGGTTATCGCGGTTAATGGGGACCGAGACCACCCGCGAAAACTGAAAATCCGCGAAGTAGCGGCGCACCTTCAAAAATGCTTAAAAAAAATATATAATAAATATATAAATATATATATATATATATATATATATATATATATATATATATATATATATATATATATACGGGGGGAGAGAGAGAGTGAAATTCATGTTATAACAAAAAAAACAAATTATTATTAAAACTTATTATTTTTTTATTCCCCAACCATTCTTTTTGTATTTATTTAATTACTCCGACTTTTACCTGCTGGTACGCCGTCCGGTGTGCCCTGTGAAATGAAAGGTGGCATTCTTTATTTATTTATTCATTTATTCATTCATAACTGACAGCCTCGCGCTCCGCTTGTGCCCGGCAGAAGAGGTGCTCCAATTCGGCTTAACTGTGACACACGCCCGCCCTCCTCCCCCGGAGCTTCCATTCGGTTAAACTTAGGGGCCGCTTGGCACCGCCCGTGCCCGGGGAAGGTGCTCCTCTTCGGCTTACTGTGACGCGAGCATGCCCTCCTCCTCCGGAGCTTCCATTCGGTTAAACTTAGGGGCCGCTTGGAACCGCCCGTGCCCGGGGAAGGTGCTCCTCTTCGGCTTACTGTGACGCGAGCATGCCCTCCTCCTCCGGAGCTTCCATTCGGTTAAACTCAGGGGCCGCTTGGAACCGCCCGTGCCCGGGGAAGGTGCTCCTCTACGGCTTAACTGCCACGCACGCCGGCCGGAGCTCTGGTACGGTCCGAACCGCGCGAAACGTCGCCACCGATCGTGTCCGGGGGAACGTGCTCTTCTTCGTCCACTCTCCTCTTCGCCCACGCTCTTCTTCGGCGCACGCCGGCCGTCTAACCGCTCCAGCGCCCCGTCGTGCCGCTCGGCGAAACTACAATGCCCCCGAATATTTTTTAGACCCGCGAAGCACTGAACCCGCGAAAGGTGAACCTCGAAGTAGCGAGGGTTCACTGTATGTATAAGACCAAGACCTACAAAAAAGTCTCTTGGAGCAATGAGCTAGGTTTTACAGGAAGTCGGCCATTTTGAATTTACTTAAAAGGGGGCGGGTCTCCACAATGGACTTTGTGTAGAAATTATTATTGGGGCCCGAGCAGCGACCGCGGCGAGGTCCCTATTGTTTTTGTAGAAAATATTATTACTTTTATTATTATTATTATTATTATTATTAGGGCCTGAGCAGCGACCGCTGCGAAGTCCCTATTGTTTTTGTAGAAATTATTATTATTATTTTTCCGATTGTTCGATCGCATTTTTGACCCCCGAAACATGCACAAAAACTCACCAAACCTGGCAGTCTCATCGGGCATGGCGAAAAATTTGATATTTTAACGTCTAATATGAACAGGAAGTGAGTTATGAATTTTTGAAAGTCCGACTTTTGCCCTTTTTTGCATGTTTACAGGGGTCATTCTTTTGCACCCTGATCCTAAAGGCTTCATCTGATTGCCTTAAAATTCTGTCTGTAGCATCTGAAGACCTGGGACAAACACTGGGGCTAAAATTTTTTGTTTCCGAAATACTATATGACGGGGGCGGGGCATCAAAGTTTTCACTTAAGATTTCCTTCGCCGCAATGGACAAAATGCTTAATAACTCTCCTGCACATGCTGCTAAAAATCCAAAACTTCACATGTACATAAAGAGTCTGTACCTGAAGACATCTATATGTTTATATTCAGTTATACACCTTGCGCCAATCAATATCATTTTTTACATTTTGACGTATTGCACGGTGCCCTTGTAACGAATCTGATTGAAAATTGGCTAGAAAAGACTCAAGACATTGATCTTACTCTATCCCTATTTTTGTGACTTTCCTTCGAAGGGCGTGGCTATTACGGTGCCGCAGAGTCTGATTATTCTCCGTGGCAACAAAAGTTCCTGCAAAATGATTCAGATGATCCATCTTCTCGAAATTTTTCACATTTGAGGATATTCAGGCCCTGAAGACGGCTGCCAACTTATTTTTGATCGCAGTGGTAGCGCCACCAACTGGTTAAAACAAATATAAATTATTTTCGTTGATGTTTTTCTCCGGGCATGTTAACAAAATCTACCTTATATTTGCTCGGATGAGTGTTTAGGCCTTGAGCATGTCACAATACGAAAGTCTTTCGCCTTCTTCAGAGTGTCACATGATGGTGTCTTGTGACCCGCCTTTATCAGCTGATGTTCCATGAGGGCGTGACTTACCTGTCACAAGAATGAAGGCAAGTCACGCCCCCCGCTGTCCGTTCACTCCGCCAAGATGCTGGTCCAGGTGGTAGAGAGGATGAAGGCTCCCTTGTCTCTGTTCATGGTTTTTATGCCTCGCTTGCAGATCTCAATGGCCTCTCTGATCCAGCGCTGTTGTTTGTTCTCTTCTGTGCGGATGACCCTGCCCTTCTCCCGGTCCATGATGTGGTTTTCCCTTTTGCAGTGGTCAGTGATTGCTGATTTGTAATGTTCATGTTGTGCTTGTTCTTTTACTGCTCTGATTTTTTTCATTTTTTTGACAGGTAAGTCACACCCTCATGGAACATCAGCTCAAGACACCATCATGCGACACTCTGAAGTAGGCGAAAGACTCGCCGAAACATGTCAGGTAAAAAATTAACCTAAAACATAATTGTCTGCTTTTAATGAATCAGTCAAATATCAATAATAAGAAGACAAAATGAACCTAATACAAATAAATGAATGCTTAATAACTCCCCTGCACATGCTCCTAAAAATCCAAACCTTCACCTGTAAATAAAACGTCCCGACCTGAAGACATCTTAATGTTATTATTTTGTTATACACACAGTGCCGCCAAGTGGAATCAAAAATTTGTTTTTATTTTAATTGTCACGTACTGCACGGTGCCCTTTCGACGAATCCGACTGAAAATTAGTCAGAAAAGACTCAAGACAATGATCTTACTCTCTGCCGAATTTTGTGACGTTTTGGCAAAAGGCGTGGCTATTACGGTGCTGAAAAGTCCGATTGTACTCTGTGGCAACAAAAGCTCCAGCAACATGACTCAGATGATCCTATCTTCTCGAAGTTGCACACATTTGAGGATACTTCAGCCCTGAAGACATCTACCAACTTATTTTTCATCGTAGTAGTAGCGCCCCCAACTGGTAAAAGCTAATACAAGTTATTTTCTTGGATGTTTTTCTCCGTGCAACTCAACAAGGTCGCCCTCATATATGCTCGGATGACTGTTTCGGCCATGAGGATGTCACAATACGAAATTCGTGATTTTTCGTGAAAAGTTGTGGGAGTGGCATTGCACTGTTCGGCAATAAAACAAAGCTGATTATGAGGTTCTAAATATGAACGACAACTCGTAAAACTTTACACACACATCAGGCCGAGCAAATTTATCAATATTTTATACGTTAGTTGTGCAGCTTTTTTGAAATGGCTCGCCATGGCCCTCGAGAAATGTTAAAAAAAAGCAGCTCTGGTTGAGTGTTTCACCTCGCTTTTTGTAAATTTTATGGAGTACAGTGAACCCTCGGTTATCGCGGTTAATGGGGACCGAGACCACCCGCGAAAACTGAAAATCCGCGAAGTAGCGGCGCACCTTCAAAAATGCTTAAAAAAAATATACAATATATATAATAAATATATATATATATATATATATATATATATATATATATATATATATATATACGGGGAGAGAGAGAGTGAAATTCATGTTATAACAAAAAAACCAAATTATTATTAAAACGTATTATTTTTTTATTCCCCAGCCATTCTTTTTGTATTTATTTAATTACTCCGACTTTTACCTGCTGGTACGCCGTCCGGTGTGCCCTGTGAAATGAAAGGTGGCATTCTTTATTTATTTATTCATTTATTCATTCATAACTGACAGCCTCGCGCTCCGCTCGTGCCCGGGCAGAAGAGGTGCTCCAATTTGGCTTAACTGTGACACACGCCCGTCCTCCTCCGTCCGGAGCTTCCATTCGGTTAAACTTAGGGGCCGCTTGGCACCGCCCGTGCCCGGGGAAGGTGCTCCTCTTCGGCTTACTGTGACGCGAGCATGCCCTCCTCCTCCGGAGCTTCCATTCGGTTAAACTTAGGGGCCGCTTGGAACCGCCCGTGCCCGGGGAAGGTGCTCCTCTTCGGCTTACTGTGACGCGAGCATGCCCTCCTCCTCCGGAGCTTCCATTCGGTTAAACTTAGGGGCCGCTTGGCACCGCCCGTGCCCGGGGAAGGTGCTCCTCTACGGCTTAACTGCCACGCACGCTGGCCGGAGCTCTGGTACGGTCCGAACCGCGCGAAACGTCGCCACCGATCGTGTCCGGGGGAACGTGCTCTTCTTCGTCCACTCTCCTCTTCGCCCACGCTCTTCTTCGGCGCACGCCGGCCGTCTAACCGCTCCAGCGCCCCGTCGTGCCGCTCGGCGAAACTACAATGCCCCCGAATATTTTTTAGACCCGCGAAGCACTGAACCTGCGAAAGGTGAACCGCGAAGTAGCGAGGGTTCACTGTATGTATAAGACCAAGACCTACAAAAAAGTCTCTTGGAGCAATGAGCTAGGTTTTACAGGAAGTCGGCCATTTTGAATTTACTTAAAAGGGGGCGGGTCACCACAATGGACTTTGTGTAGAAATTATTATTGGGGCCCGAGCAGCGACCGCGGCGAGGTCCCTATTGTTTTTGTAGAAAATATTATTACTTTTATTATTATTATTATTATTATTATTAGGGCCTGAGCAGCGACCGCTGCGAAGTCCCTATTGTTTTTGTAGAAATTATTATTATTATTTTTCCGATTGTTCGATCGCATTTTTGACCCCCGAAACATGCACAAAAACTCACCAAACCTGGCAGTCTCATCGGGCATGGCGAAAAATTTGATATTTTAACGTCTAATATGAACAGGAAGTGAGTTATGAATTTTTGAAAGTCCGACTTTTGCCCTTTTTTGCATGTTTACAGGGGTCATTCTTTTGCACCCTGATCCTAAAGGCTTCATCTGATTGCCTTAAAATTCTGTCTGTAGCATCTGAAGACCTGGGACAAACACTGGGGCTAAAATTTTTTGTTTCCGAAATACTATATGACGGGGGCGGGGCATCAAAGTTTTCACTTAAGATTTCCTTCGCCGCAATGGACAAAATGCTTAATAACTCTCCTGCACATGCTGCTAAAAATCCAAAACTTCACATGTACATAAAGAGTCTGTACCTGAAGACATCTATATGTTTATATTCAGTTATACACCTTGCGCCAATCAATATCATTTTTTACATTTTGACGTACTGCACGGTGCCCTTGTAACGAATCTGATTGAAAATTGGCTAGAAAAGACTCAAGACATTGATCTTACTCTATCCCTATTTTTGTGACTTTCCTTCGAAGGGCGTGGCTATTACGGTGCCGCAGAGTCTGATTATTCTCCGTGGCAACAAAAGTTCCTGCAAAATGATTCAGATGATCCATCTTCTCGAAATTTTTCACATTTGAGGATATTCAGGCCCTGAAGACGGCTGCCAACTTATTTTTGATCGCAGTGGTAGCGCCACCAACTGGTTAAAACAAATATAAATTATTTTCGTTGATGTTTTTCTCCGGGCATGTTAACAAAATCTACCTTATATTTGCTCGGATGAGTGTTTAGGCCTTGAGCATGTCACAATACGAAAGTCTTTCGCCTTCTTCAGAGTGTCACATGATGGTGTCTTGTGACCCGCCTTTATCAGCTGATGTTCCATGAGGGCGTGACTTACCTGTCACAAGAATGAAGGCAAGTCACGCCCCCCGCTGTCCGTTCACTCCGCCAAGATGCTGGTCCAGGTGGTAGAGAGGATGAAGGCTCCCTTGTCTCTGTTCATGGTTTTTATGCCTCGCTTGCAGATCTCAATGGCCTCTCTGATCCAGCGCTGTTGTTTGTTCTCTTCTGTGCGGATGACCCTGCCCTTCTCCCGGTCCATGATGTGGTTTTCCCTTTTGCAGTGGTCAGTGATTGCTGATTTGTAATGTTCATGTTGTGCTTGTTCTTTTACTGCTCTGATTTTTTTCATTTTTTTGACAGGTAAGTCACACCCTCATGGAACATCAGCTCAAGACACCATCATGCGACACTCTGAAGTAGGCGAAAGACTCGCCGAAACATGTCAGGTAAAAAATTAACCTAAAACATAATTGTCTGCTTTTAATGAATCAGTCAAATATCAATAATAAGAAGACAAAATGAACCTAATACAAATAAATGAATGCTTAATAACTCCCCTGCACATGCTCCTAAAAATCCAAACCTTCACCTGTAAATAAAACGTCCCGACCTGAAGACATCTTAATGTTATTATTTTGTTATACACACAGTGCCGCCAAGTGGAATCAAAAATTTGTTTTTATTTTAATTGTCACGTACTGCACGGTGCCCTTTCGACGAATCCGACTGAAAATTAGTCAGAAAAGACTCAAGACAATGATCTTACTCTCTGCCGAATTTTGTGACGTTTTGGCAAAAGGCGTGGCTATTACGGTGCTGAAAAGTCCGATTGTACTCTGTGGCAACAAAAGCTCCAGCAACATGACTCAGATGATCCTATCTTCTCGAAGTTGCACACATTTGAGGATACTTCAGCCCTGAAGACATCTACCAACTTATTTTTCATCGTAGTAGTAGCGCCCCCAACTGGTAAAAGCTAATACAAGTTATTTTCTTGGATGTTTTTCTCCGTGCAACTCAACAAGGTCGCCCTCATATATGCTCGGATGACTGTTTCGGCCATGAGGATGTCACAATACGAAATTCGTCCTTTTTCATGAAAAGTTGTGGGAGTGGCATTGCACTGTTCGGCAATAAAACAAAGCTGATTATGAGGTTCTAAATATGAACGACAACTCGTGAAACTTTACACACACATCAGGCCGAGCAAATTTATCAATATTTTATACGTTAGTTGTGCAGCTTTTTTGAAATGGCTCGCCATGGCCCTCGAGAAATGTTCAAAAAAGCAGCCCTGGTTGAGTGTTTCACCTCGCTTTTTGTAAATTTTATGGAGTACAGTGAACCCTCGGTTATCGCGGTTAATGGGGACCGAGACCACCCGCGAAAACTGAAAATCCGCGAAGTAGCGGCGCACCTTCAAAAATGCTTAAAAAAAATATATAATAAATATATATATATATATATATATATATATATATATATATATATATATATATATATATATATATATATATATATATATATATATATATACGGGGGGAGTGAGAGAGTGAAATTCATGTTATAACAAAAAAAACAAATTATTATTAAAACTTATTATTTTTTTATTCCCCAACCATTCTTTTTGTATTTATTTAATTACTCCGACTTTTACCTGCTGGTACGCCGTCCGGTGTGCCCTGTGAAATGAAAGGTGGCATTCTTTATTTATTTATTCATTTATTCATTCATAACTGACAGCCTCGCGCTCCGCTTGTGCCCGGCAGAAGAGGTGCTCCAATTCGGCTTAACTGTGACACACGCCCGCCCTCCTCCCCCGGAGCTTCCATTCGGTTAAACTTAGGGGCCGCTTGGCACCGCCCGTGCCCGGGGAAGGTGCTCCTCTTCGGCTTACTGTGACGCGAGCATGCCCTCCTCCTCCGGAGCTTCCATTCGGTTAAACTTAGGGGCCGCTTGGAACCGCCCGTGCCCGGGGAAGGTGCTCCTCTTCGGCTTACTGTGACGCGAGCATGCCCTCCTCCTCCGGAGCTTCCATTCGGTTAAACTCAGGGGCCGCTTGGAACCGCCCGTGCCCGGGGAAGGTGCTCCTCTACGGCTTAACTGCCACGCACGCCGGCCGGAGCTCTGGTACGGTCCGAACCGCGCGAAACGTCGCCACCGATCGTGTCCGGGGGAACGTGCTCTTCTTCGTCCACTCTCCTCTTCGCCCACGCTCTTCTTCGGCGCACGCCGGCCGTCTAACCGCTCCAGCGCCCCGTCGTGCCGCTCGGCGAAACTACAATGCCCCCGAATATTTTTTAGACCCGCGAAGCACTGAACCCGCGAAAGGTGAACCTCGAAGTAGCGAGGGTTCACTGTATGTATAAGACCAAGACCTACAAAAAAGTCTCTTGGAGCAATGAGCTAGGTTTTACAGGAAGTCGGCCATTTTGAATTTACTTAAAAGGGGGCGGGTCTCCACAATGGACTTTGTGTAGAAATTATTATTGGGGCCCGAGCAGCGACCGCGGCGAGGTCCCTATTGTTTTTGTAGAAAATATTATTACTTTTATTATTATTATTATTATTATTATTATTATTATTAGGGCCTGAGCAGCGACCGCTGCGAAGTCCCTATTGTTTTTGTAGAAATTATTATTATTATTATTTTTCCGATTGTTCGATCGCATTTTTGACCCCCGAAACATGCACAAAAACTCACCAAACTTGGCAGTCTCATCGGGCATGGCGAAAAATTTGATATTTTTTAACGTCTAATATGAACAGGAAGTGAGTTATGAATTTTTGAAAGTCCGACTTTTGCCCTTTTTTGCATGTTTACAGGGGTCATTCTTTTGCACCCTGATCCTAAAGGCTTCATCTGATTGCCTTAAAGTTCTGTCTGGAGCATCTTAAGACCTGGGACAAACACTGGGGCTAAAATTTTTTGTTTCCGAAATACTATATGACGGGGGCGGGGCTTCAAAGTTTTCACTTAAGATTTCCTTCGCCGCAATGGACAAAATGCTTAATAACTCTCCTGCCCGTGCTGCTAAAAATCCAAAACTTCACATGTACATAAAGAGTCTGTACCTGAAGACATCTATATGTTTATATTCAGTTATACACCTTGCGCCAATCAATATAAATGTTTACATTTTGACGTACTGCACGGTGCCCTTTTAACGAATCCGACTGAAAATTGGCTAGAAAAGACTCAAGACATTGATCTTACTCTATCCCTATTTTTATGACTTTCCTTCAAAGGGCGTGGCTATTACGGTGCCGCAGAGTCTGATTATTCTCCGTGGCAACAAAAGTTCCTGCAAAATGATTCAGATGATCCATCTTCTGGAAATCTTTCACATTTGAGGATATTCAGGCCCTGAAGACGGCTGCCAACTTATTTTTGATCGCAGTGGTAGCGCCACCAACTGGTTAAAACAAATACAAATTATTTTCGTTGATGTTTTTCTCCGGGCAGGTTAACAAAATCTACCTTATATTTGCTCGGATGAGTGTTTAGGCCTTGAGCATGTCACAATATGAAAGTCTTTCGCCTTCTTCAGAGTGTCACATGATGGTGTCTTGTGACCCGTCTTTATCAGCTGATGTTCCATGAGGGCGTGACTTACCTGTCACAAGAATGAAGGCAAGTCACGCCCCCCGGTGTCCGTTCACTCCGCCAAGATGCTGGTCCAGGTGGTAGAGAGGATGAAGGCTCCCTTGTCTCTGTTCATGGTTTTTATGCCTCGCTTGCAGATCTCAATGGCCTCTCTGATCCAGCGCTGTTGTTTGTTCTCTTCTGTGCGGATGACCCTGCCCTTCTCCCGGTCCATGATGTGGTTTTCCCTTTTGCAGTGGTCAGTGATTGCTGATTTGTAATGTTCATGTTGTGCTTGTTCTTTTACTGCTCTGATTTTTTCATTTTTTTGACAGGTAAGTCACACCCTCATGGAACATCAGCTCAAGACACCATCATGCGACACTCTGAAGAAGGCGAAAGACTCGCCGAAACATGTCAGGTAAAAAATTAACCTAAAACATAATTGTCTGCTTTTAATGAATCAGTCAAATATCAATAATAAGAAGACAAAATGAACCTAATACAAATAAATGAATGCTTAATAACTCCCCTGCACATGCTCCTAAAAATCCAAACCTTCACCTGTAAATAAAACGTCCCGACCTGAAGACATCTTAATGTTATTATTTTGTTATACACACAGTGCCGCCAAGTGGAATCAAAAATTTGTTTTTATTTTAATTTTCACGTACTGCATGGTGCCCTTTTGACGAATCCGACTGAAAATTAGTCAGAAAAGACTTAAGACAATGATCTTACTCTCTGCCGAATTTTGTGACGTTTTGGCAAAAGGCGTGGCTATTAAGGTGCTGAAAAGTCCGATTGTACTCTGTGGCAACAAAAGCTCCGGCAACATGACTCAGATGATCCTATCTTCTCGAAGTTGTACACATTTGAGGATACTTCAGCCCTGAAGACATCTACCAACTTATTTTACATCGTAGTAGTAGCGCCACCAACTGGTAAAAGCTAATACAAGTTATTTTCTTGGATGTTTTTCTCCGTGCAACTCAACAAGGTCGCCCTCATATATGCTCGGATGACTGTTTCGGCCATGAGGATGTCACAATACGAAATTCGTGATTTTTCGTGAAAAGTTGTGGGAGTGGCATTGCACTGTTCAGCAATAAAACAAAGCTGATTATGAGGTTCTAAATATGAACGACAACTCGTAAAACTTTACACACACATCAGGCCGAGCAAATTTATCAATATTTTATACGTTAGTTGTGCAGCTTTTTTGAAATGGCTCGCCATGGCCCTCGAGAAATGTTAAAAAAAAGCAGCTCTGGTTGAGTGTTTCACCTCGCTTTTTGTAAATTTTATGGAGTACAGTGAACCCTCGGTTATCGCGGTTAATGGGGACCGAGACCACCCGCGAAAACTGAAAATCTGCGAAGTAGCGGCGCACCTTCAAAAATGCTTAAAAAAAATATACAATATATATAATAAATATATAAATATATATATATATATATATATATATATATATATATATATATATACGGGGAGAGAGAGAGTGAAATTCATGTTATAACAAAAAAAACAAATTATTATTAAAACGTATTATTTTTTTATTCCCCAGCCATTCTTTTTGTATTTATTTAATTACTCCGACTTTTACCTGCTGGTACGCCGTCCGGTGTGCCCTGTGAAATGAAAGGTGGCATTCTTTATTTATTTATTCATTTATTCATTCATAACTGACAGCCTCGCGCTCCGCTCGTGCCCGGGCAGAAGAGGTGCTCCAATTTGGCTTAACTGTGACACACGCCCGTCCTCCTCCCCCGGAGCTTCCATTCGGTTAAACTTAGGGGCCGCTTGGCACCGCCCGTGCCCGGGGAAGGTGCTCCTCTTCGGCTTACTGTGACGCGAGCATGCCCTCCTCCTCCGGAGCTTCCATTCGGTTAAACTTAGGGGCCGCTTGGAACCGCCCGTGCCCGGGGAAGGTGCTCCTCTTCGGCTTACTGTGACGCGAGCATGCCCTCCTCCTCCGGAGCTTCCATTCGGTTAAACTTAGGGGCCGCTTGGCACTGCCCGTGCCCGGGGAAGGTGCTCCTCTACGGCTTAACTGCCACGCACGCTGGCCGGAGCTCTGGTACGGTCCGAACCGCGCGAAACGTCGCCACCGATCGTGTCCGGGGGAACGTGCTCTTCTTCGTCCACTCTCCTCTTCGCCCACGCTCTTCTTCGGCGCACGCCGGCCGTCTAACCGCTCCAGCGCCCCGTCGTGCCGCTCGGCGAAACTACAATGCCCCCGAATATTTTTTAGACCCGCGAAGCACTGAACCCGCGAAAGGTGAACCGCGAAGTAGCGAGGGTTCACTGTATGTATAAGACCAAGACCTACAAAAAAGTCTCTTGGAGCAATGAGCTAGGTTTTACAGGAAGTCGGCCATTTTGAATTTACTGAAAAGGGGGCGGGTCACCACAATGGACTTTGTGTAGAAATTATTATTGGGGCCCGAGCAGCGACCGCGGCGAGGTCCCTATTGTTTTTGTAGAAGATATTATTACTTTTATTATTATTATTATTATTATTATTATTAGGGTCTGAGCAGCGACCGCTGCGAAGTCCCTATTGTTTTTGTAGAAATTATTATTATTATTATTTTTCCGATTGTTCGATCGCATTTTTGACCCCCGAAACATGCACAAAAACTCACCAAACTTGGCAGTCTCATCGGGCATGGCGAAAAATTTGATATTTTAACGTCTAATATGAACAGGAAGTGAGTTATGAATTTTTGAAAGTCCGACTTTTGCCCTTTTTTGCATGTTTACAGTGGTCATTCTTTTGCAGCCTGATCCTAAAGGCTTCATCTGATTGCCTTAAAATTCTGTCTGTAGCATCTGAAGACCTGGCACAAACACTGGGGCTAAAATTTTTTGTTTCCGAAATACTATATGACGGGGGCGGGGCATCAAAGTTTTCACTTAAGATTTCCTTCGCCGCAATGGACAAAATGCTTAATAACTCTCCTGCACATGCTGCTAAAAATCCAAAACTTCACATGTACATAAAGAGTCTGTACCTGAAGACATCTATATGTTTATATTCAGTTATACACCTTGCGCCAATCAATATCATTTTTTACATTTTGACGTACTGCACGGTGCCCTTTTAACGAATCTGATTGAAAATTGGCTAGAAAAGACTCAAGACATTGATCTTACTCTATCCCTATTTTTGTGACTTTCCTTCGAAGGGCGTGGCTATTACGGTGCCGCAGAGTCTGATTATTCTCCGTGGCAACAAAAGTTCCTGCAAAATGATTCAGATGATCCATCTTCTCGAAATTTTTCACATTTGAGGATATTCAGGCCCTGAAGACGGCTGCCAACTTATTTTTGATCGCAGTGGTAGCGCCACCAACTGGTTAAAACAAATACAAATCATTTTCGTTGATTTTTTTCTCCGGGCAGGTTAACAAAATCTACCTTACATTTGCTCGGATGAGTGTTTAGGCCTTGAGGATGTCACAATACGAAAGTCTTTCGCCTTCTTCAGAGTGTCACATGATGGTGTCTTGTGGCCCGTCTTTATCAGCTGATGTTCCATGAGGGCGTGACTTACCTGTCACAAGAATGAAGGCAAGTCACGCCCCCCGCTGTCCGTTCACTCCGCCAAAATGCTGCTCCAGGTGGTAGAGAGGATGAAGGCTCCCTTTTCTCTGTTCATGGTTTTTATGCCTCGCTTGCAGATCTCAATGGCCTCTCTGATCCAGCGCTGTTGTTTGTTCTCTTCGGTGCGGATGACCCTGCCCTTCTCCCGGTCCATGATGTGGTTTTCCCTTTTGCAGTGGTCAGTGATTGCTGATTTGTAATGTTCATGTTGTGCTTGTTCTTTTACTGCTCTGATTTTTCATTTTTTTGACAGGTAAGTCACACCCTCATGGAACATCAGCTGATAAAGACGGGTCTCAAGACACCATCATGCGACACTCTGAAGAAGGCGAAAGACTCGCCGAAACATGTCAGGTAAAAAATTAACCTAAAACATAATTGTCTGCTTTTAATGAATCAGTCAAATATCAATAATAAGAAGACAAAATGAACCTAATACAAATAAATGAATGCTTAATAACTCCCCTGCACATGCTCCTAAAAATCCAAACCTTCACCTGTAAATAAAACGTCCCGACCTGAAGACATCTTAATGTTATTATTTTGTTATACACACAGTGCCGCCAAGTGGAATCAAAAATTTGTTTTTATTTTAATTTTCACGTACTGCACGGTGCCCTTTTGACGAATCCGACTGAAAATTAGTCAGAAAAGACTCAAGACAATGATCTTACTCTCTGCCGAATTTTGTGACGTTTTGGCAAAAGGCGTGGCTATTAAGGTGCTGAAAAGTCCGATTGTACTCTGTGGCAACAAAAGCTCCGGCAACATGACTCAGATCATCCTATCTTCTCGAAGTTGTACACATTTGAGGATACTTCAGCTATGAAGACATCTACCAACTTATTTTATATCGTAGTAGTAGCGCCACCAACTGGTAAAAGCTAATACAAGTTATTTTCTTGGATGTTTTTCTCCGTGCAACTCAACAAGGTCGCCCTCATATATGCTCGGATGACTGTTTCGGCCATGAGGATGTCACAATACGAAATTCGTGATTTTTCGTGAAAAGTTGTGGGAGTGGCATTGCACTGTTCGGCAATAAAACAAAGCTGATTATGAGGTTCTAAATATGAACGACAACTCGTAAAACTTTACACACACATCAGGCCGAGCAAATTTATCAATATTTTATACGTTAGTTGTGCAGCTTTTTTGAAATGGCTCGCCATGGCCCTCGAGAAATGTTAAAAAAAAGCAGCTCTGGTTGAGTGTTTCACCTCGCTTTTTGTAAATTTTATGGAGTACAGTGAACCCTCGGTTATCGCGGTTAATGGGGACCGAGACCACCCGCGAAAACTGAAAATCCGCGAAGTAGCGGCGCACCTTCAAAAATGCTTAAAAAAAATATACAATATATATAATAATATATATATATATATATATATATATATATATATATACGGGGAGAGAGAGAGTGAAATTCATGTTATAACAAAAAAACCAAATTATTATTAAAACGTATTATTTTTTTATTCCCCAGCCATTCTTTTTGTATTTATTTAATTACTCCGACTTTTACCTGCTGGTACGCCGTCCGGTGTGCCCTGTGAAATGAAAGGTGGCATTATTTATTTATTTATTCATTTATTCATTCATAACTGACAGCCTCGCGCTCCGCTCGTGCCCGGGCAGAAGAGGTGCTCCAATTTGGCTTAACTGTGACACACGCCCGTCCTCCTCCGTCCGGAGCTTCCATTCGGTTAAACTTAGGGGCCGCTTGGCACCGCCCGTGCCCGGGGAAGGTGCTCCTCTTCGGCTTACTGTGACGCGAGCATGCCCTCCTCCTCCGGAGCTTCCATTCGGTTAAACTTAGGGGCCGCTTGGAACCGCCCGTGCCCGGGGAAGGTGCTCCTCTTCGGCTTACTGTGACGCGAGCATGCCCTCCTCCTCCGGAGCTTCCATTCGGTTAAACTTAGGGGCCGCTTGGCACCGCCCGTGCCCGGGAAAGGTGCTCCTCTACGGCTTAACTGCCACGCACGCTGGCCGGAGCTCTGGTACGGTCCGAACCGCGCGAAACGTCGCCACAGATCGTGTCCGGGGGAACGTGCTCTTCTTCGTCCACTCTCCTCTTCGCCCACGCTCTTCTTCGGCGCACGCCGGCCGTCTAACCGCTCCAGCGCCCCGTCGTGCCGCTCGGCGAAACTACAATGCCCCCGAATATTTTTTAGACCCGCGAAGCACTGAACCTGCGAAAGGTGAACCGCGAAGTAGCGAGGGTTCACTGTATGTATAAGACCAAGACCTACAAAAAAGTCTCTTGGAGCAATGAGCTAGGTTTTACAGGAAGTCGGCCATTTTGAATTTACTTAAAAGGGGGCGGGTCACCACAATGGACTTTGTGTAGAAATTATTATTGGGGCCCGAGCAGCGACCGCGGCGAGGTCCCTATTGTTTTTGTAGAAAATATTATTACTTTTATTATTATTATTATTATTATTATTAGGGCCTGAGCAGCGACCGCTGCGAAGTCCCTATTGTTTTTGTAGAAATTATTATTATTATTTTTCCGATTGTTCGATCGCATTTTTGACCCCCGAAACATGCACAAAAACTCACCAAACCTGGCAGTCTCATCGGGCATGGCGAAAAATTTGATATTTTAACGTCTAATATGAACAGGAAGTGAGTTATGAATTTTTGAAAGTCCGACTTTTGCCCTTTTTTGCATGTTTACAGGGGTCATTCTTTTGCACCCTGATCCTAAAGGCTTCATCTGATTGCCTTAAAATTCTGTCTGTAGCATCTGAAGACCTGGGACAAACACTGGGGCTAAAATTTTTTGTTTCCGAAATACTATATGACGGGGGCGGGGCATCAAAGTTTTCACTTAAGATTTCCTTCGCCGCAATGGACAAAATGCTTAATAACTCTCCTGCACATGCTGCTAAAAATCCAAAACTTCACATGTACATAAAGAGTCTGTACCTGAAGACATCTATATGTTTATATTCAGTTATACACCTTGCGCCAATCAATATCATTTTTTACATTTTGACGTACTGCACGGTGCCCTTGTAACGAATCTGATTGAAAATTGGCTAGAAAAGACTCAAGACATTGATCTTACTCTATCCCTATTTTTGTGACTTTCCTTCGAAGGGCGTGGCTATTACGGTGCCGCAGAGTCTGATTATTCTCCGTGGCAACAAAAGTTCCTGCAAAATGATTCAGATGATCCATCTTCTCGAAATTTTTCACATTTGAGGATATTCAGGCCCTGAAGACGGCTGCCAACTTATTTTTGATCGCAGTGGTAGCGCCACCAACTGGTTAAAACAAATATAAATTATTTTCGTTGATGTTTTTCTCCGGGCATGTTAACAAAATCTACCTTATATTTGCTCGGATGAGTGTTTAGGCCTTGAGCATGTCACAATACGAAAGTCTTTCGCCTTCTTCAGAGTGTCACATGATGGTGTCTTGTGACCCGCCTTTATCAGCTGATGTTCCATGAGGGCGTGACTTACCTGTCACAAGAATGAAGGCAAGTCACGCCCCCCGCTGTCCGTTCACTCCGCCAAGATGCTGGTCCAGGTGGTAGAGAGGATGAAGGCTCCCTTGTCTCTGTTCATGGTTTTTATGCCTCGCTTGCAGATCTCAATGGCCTCTCTGATCCAGCGCTGTTGTTTGTTCTCTTCTGTGCGGATGACCCTGCCCTTCTCCCGGTCCATGATGTGGTTTTCCCTTTTGCAGTGGTCAGTGATTGCTGATTTGTAATGTTCATGTTGTGCTTGTTCTTTTACTGCTCTGATTTTTTTCATTTTTTTGACAGGTAAGTCACACCCTCATGGAACATCAGCTCAAGACACCATCATGCGACACTCTGAAGTAGGCGAAAGACTCGCCGAAACATGTCAGGTAAAAAATTAACCTAAAACATAATTGTCTGCTTTTAATGAATCAGTCAAATATCAATAATAAGAAGACAAAATGAACCTAATACAAATAAATGAATGCTTAATAACTCCCCTGCACATGCTCCTAAAAATCCAAACCTTCACCTGTAAATAAAACGTCCCGACCTGAAGACATCTTAATGTTATTATTTTGTTATACACACAGTGCCGCCAAGTGGAATCAAAAATTTGTTTTTATTTTAATTGTCACGTACTGCACGGTGCCCTTTCGACGAATCCGACTGAAAATTAGTCAGAAAAGACTCAAGACAATGATCTTACTCTCTGCCGAATTTTGTGACGTTTTGGCAAAAGGCGTGGCTATTACGGTGCTGAAAAGTCCGATTGTACTCTGTGGCAACAAAAGCTCCAGCAACATGACTCAGATGATCCTATCTTCTCGAAGTTGCACACATTTGAGGATACTTCAGCCCTGAAGACATCTACCAACTTATTTTTCATCGTAGTAGTAGCGCCCCCAACTGGTAAAAGCTAATACAAGTTATTTTCTTGGATGTTTTTCTCCGTGCAACTCAACAAGGTCGCCCTCATATATGCTCGGATGACTGTTTCGGCCATGAGGATGTCACAATACGAAATTCGTCCTTTTTCATGAAAAGTTGTGGGAGTGGCATTGCACTGTTCGGCAATAAAACAAAGCTGATTATGAGGTTCTAAATATGAACGACAACTCGTGAAACTTTACACACACATCAGGCCGAGCAAATTTATCAATATTTTATACGTTAGTTGTGCAGCTTTTTTGAAATGGCTCGCCATGGCCCTCGAGAAATGTTCAAAAAAGCAGCCCTGGTTGAGTGTTTCACCTCGCTTTTTGTAAATTTTATGGAGTACAGTGAACCCTCGGTTATCGCGGTTAATGGGGACCGAGACCACCCGCGAAAACTGAAAATCCGCGAAGTAGCGGCGCACCTTCAAAAATGCTTAAAAAAAATATATAATAAATATATATATATATATATATATATATATATATATATATATATATATATATATACGGGGGGAGAGAGAGAGTGAAATTCATGTTATAACAAAAAAAACAAATTATTATTAAAACTTATTATTTTTTTATTCCCCAACCATTCTTTTTGTATTTATTTAATTACTCCGACTTTTACCTGCTGGTACGCCGTCCGGTGTGCCCTGTGAAATGAAAGGTGGCATTCTTTATTTATTTATTCATTTATTCATTCATAACTGACAGCCTCGCGCTCCGCTTGTGCCCGGCAGAAGAGGTGCTCCAATTCGGCTTAACTGTGACACACGCCCGCCCTCCTCCCCCGGAGCTTCCATTCGGTTAAACTTAGGGGCCGCTTGGCACCGCCCGTGCCCGGGGAAGGTGCTCCTCTTCGGCTTACTGTGACGCGAGCATGCCCTCCTCCTCCGGAGCTTCCATTCGGTTAAACTTAGGGGCCGCTTGGAACCGCCCGTGCCCGGGGAAGGTGCTCCTCTTCGGCTTACTGTGACGCGAGCATGCCCTCCTCCTCCGGAGCTTCCATTCGGTTAAACTCAGGGGCCGCTTGGAACCGCCCGTGCCCGGGGAAGGTGCTCCTCTACGGCTTAACTGCCACGCACGCCGGCCGGAGCTCTGGTACGGTCCGAACCGCGCGAAACGTCGCCACCGATCGTGTCCGGGGGAACGTGCTCTTCTTCGTCCACTCTCCTCTTCGCCCACGCTCTTCTTCGGCGCACGCCGGCCGTCTAACCGCTCCAGCGCCCCGTCGTGCCGCTCGGCGAAACTACAATGCCCCCGAATATTTTTTAGACCCGCGAAGCACTGAACCCGCGAAAGGTGAACCTCGAAGTAGCGAGGGTTCACTGTATGTATAAGACCAAGACCTACAAAAAAGTCTCTTGGAGCAATGAGCTAGGTTTTACAGGAAGTCGGCCATTTTGAATTTACTTAAAAGGGGGCGGGTCTCCACAATGGACTTTGTGTAGAAATTATTATTGGGGCCCGAGCAGCGACCGCGGCGAGGTCCCTATTGTTTTTGTAGAAAATATTATTACTTTTATTATTATTATTATTATTATTATTATTATTATTAGGGCCTGAGCAGCGACCGCTGCGAAGTCCCTATTGTTTTTGTAGAAATTATTATTATTATTATTTTTCCGATTGTTCGATCGCATTTTTGACCCCCGAAACATGCACAAAAACTCACCAAACTTGGCAGTCTCATCGGGCATGGCGAAAAATTTGATAAATTTGATATTTTTTAACGTCTAATATGAACAGGAAGTGAGTTATGAATTTTTGAAAGTCCGACTTTTGCCCTTTTTTGCATGTTTACAGGGGTCATTCTTTTGCACCCTGATCCTAAAGGCTTCATCTGATTGCCTTAAAGTTCTGTCTGGAGCATCTTAAGACCTGGGACAAACACTGGGGCTAAAATTTTTTGTTTCCGAAATACTATATGACGGGGGCGGGGCTTCAAAGTTTTCACTTAAGATTTCCTTCGCCGCAATGGACAAAATGCTTAATAACTCTCCTGCCCGTGCTGCTAAAAATCCAAAACTTCACATGTACATAAAGAGTCGGTACCTGAAGACATCTATATGTTTATATTCAGTTATACACCTTGCGCCAATCAATATAAATGTTTACATTTTGACGTACTGCACGGTGCCCTTTTAACGAATCCGACTGAAAATTGGCTAGAAAAGACTCAAGACATTGATCTTACTCTATCCCTATTTTTATGACTTTCCTTCAAAGGGCGTGGCTATTACGGTGCCGCAGAGTCTGATTATTCTCCGTGGCAACAAAAGTTCCTGCAAAATGATTCAGATGATCCATCTTCTGGAAATCTTTCACATTTGAGGATATTCAGGCCCTGAAGACGGCTGCCAACTTATTTTTGATCGCAGTGGTAGCGCCACCAACTGGTTAAAACAAATACAAATTATTTTCGTTGATGTTTTTCTCCGGGCAGGTTAACAAAATCTACCTTATATTTGCTCGGATGAGTGTTTAGGCCTTGAGCATGTCACAATACGAAAGTCTTTCGCCTTCTTCAGAGTGTCACATGATGGTGTCTTGTGACCCGTCTTTATCAGCTGATGTTCC